>NC_135299.1:912533-1144254 GCF_051311805.1 Agelaius phoeniceus
AAACCAGCCCCACTGCCACCCCAAACCAGCCCCACTGCCACCCCAAACCAGCCCCACTGCCACCCCAAACCAGCCCCATTGCCACCCCAAACCAGCCCCACTGCCACCCCAAACCAGCCCCATTGCCACCCAAAACTGGCACCATTGCCACCCCAAACCAGCCCCACTGCCACCCCAAACCAGCCCCACTGCCACCCAAAACTGGCACCATTGCCACCCTAAACCAGCCCCATTCCCCACCCCAAACCAGCCCCACTGCCACCCCAAACCAGCCCCATTCCCCACCCCAAACCAGCCCCACTGCCACCCCAAACCAGCCCCATTCCCCACCCCAAACCAGCCCCATTGCCACCCCAAACCAGCCCCATTGCCAAACCCAGCCCATGCCCTGTCCCCCGTGCTGCCCCTGCCGTCCCTGACCCTCTCCTCTCCCGCTCCTGTCCCGCAGAGAGCCCCAAGGAGAGCTCGGAGCCCTCGGGCTCGCCCGCGCCCGTCATCCAGCACAGCTCGGCCTCGGCCGCTCCCAACGGGCTCCGCTCGGCCGCCGAGGCCGTGGCCAGCTCGGTGCTGGCCCACATGGCCGGGCAAAGGACAGAGCTGGCCGTGCCCGCGGCCTCGCCCGTCATCATGGCCCCACAGTCGCACTCTGCCGGCAGATGATGGCCCCGGGCTGGGGGCACCCACACGGACTGAGCACAGCCTGCACCGCCCGCGGGGCGCGGGGCCTTCCCTGTCCTGTCTGGGGTTGTGTTCCATGGGGCACCGGGGCCTTCCCTGTCCTGTCTGGGGTTGTGTTCCATGGGGCACCGGGGCCTTCCCTGTCCTGTCTGGGGTTGTGTTCCATGGGGCACCGGGGCCTTCCCTGTCCTGTCTGGGGTCTGTTCCGAGGGGTGCAGGGCCTTCCCTGTCCTGTCTGGGGTCTGTTCCGAGGGGTGCAGGGCCTTCCCTGTCCTGTCTGGGGTCTGTTCCGAGGGGTGCAGGGCCTTCCCTGTCCCTCCTGGGGTCTGTTCCGAGGGGTGCAGGGCCTTCCCTGTCCTGTCTGGGGTCTGTTCTGAGGGGTGCAGGACCTTCCCTCTCCTGTCTGGGTTCTGTTCTTCTGGTTCTGGTTCGGTTTGAGTTAAGGGCGGCTCTGGCGCTTTCCCCCCCAATGGAGCCCCAGGGAGGGCGGGTTCAGGGCTCCTGTGGCTGACACTAAATCTGGGGAGCCCCAGGTGCTGGCCCTGTCCCTGGGCAGGGGGCTGTGGCACTCTGGGGACACTCTGTGCTGTCCCTGAGCAGGGGGCTGTGGCACTCCATGCTGTCCCCATGTGCTGTCCCCGGGCAGGGGGCTGTGGCACTCCGTGCTGTCCCCATGTGCTGTCCCTATGTGCTGTCCCCATGCTGCAGGGGCACAGGAGGCTGTGACATCCCCGCTGTCCCCGTGCTGCCCCCCAGGCTTGTCCCCACTCCCCAAATTGTTGCACGTTCACCAGGAGCCTCCCGGAGCTCTGAGCTCTGGGACCGAGGGCTCCTCCCTGCCCCAGCCCCAGCCCCTGCCCCAGCCATGGGGGAGTTTTGGGAGCCAGGACTGCTCTGGGTTTGTGCCCCAGCAGCTGGGACAAGGGGACAGTGTGGGGCTGGGGACAGTGTGGGACAAGGGGACAGCGTGGGGCTGGGGACAGCGTGGGACAAGGGGACAGCATGGGACAAGGGGACAGCATGGGACAAGGGGACAGTGTGGGGCTGGGGACAGCGTGGGGCTGGGGACAGGCGTCCCCAGGCGCTCAGGGGCTGCTCCGGGCTGGGTGCTGGGACAGGGACAGCCTGGCCAGGGCTGCTCCTGCATTCCCAGGGAATGGGAGTGGGACAGGCAGGGCCAACCCGGCTCCCTGGGCAAACCCAAACCCAAACCCAGCCCCAGCCCCGGCTACCCTGGGCAAACCCAAACCCAGCCCCAGCTCCCTGGGCAAACCCAAACCCAGCCCCAGCTCCCTGGACAAGCCCAGCGCACGCCCTGGGAGCAGCTCCCCCTCACAGACCCCGGTGACCTCAGTAATGGTGGCCTTGAATCAGGGATTGTTCCGAGGGAGGGAGCGGGAACGGGGTCGGGGTTTGGGGACTGAGCCTCTGTCGCTGCCCGGCCGGGGCAGGCAAAGGAGCCACCCCTGAGCTGGGCAGGGGCAGGTGCCACCCTCCACGCCAGGAGCTGGGACCGGGTCCCTTGTGCTGCTGGGGGGACACTGGGCTCTGTCCTGGGCGTGCCCAGGTGGCTCCAGAGCTTCCCCAGGAACCGCAGATGGAGCCGGGAGTGGGAAATGATGGGGAATGGGAAATAATGGGGAATAATGGGGAATAATGGGGAATAATGGGGAATAATGGGGAATGGGAATGGGAAATAATGGGGAATAATGGGGAATGGGAATGGGGAATGGGAAATGGGAATGGGAAGGGCTGCCATGTGTTTTTGGGATGTGGAAGGAATCTTGTCCCTGTCCATGGAACCGCTCCAGCCCCTGGGATTGCTGCCCCTCAGGTCCCTCCTCAGCCAAGCCCCCCTCAGGTCGCACTCGGCACTTTGGAGCCAGGTTGGTTTGTCCAGGTGATTCTGGTTGGTTCCTCCACGCTTGGAAGGTTCCCAGGGACAGCGAAACCCAAAGCCAAGGCTGGGCAGGGCACTGGGATCTCAGCACTGAGGTTTGGGGTGTTCCCAGCCATGCAATCCGGCTTCTCCCCCTCCCTCCCTCCCTCTTGGGCAGCTCTTCCTCAGCCGGGACCGGGGTCAGGGTGGGTTTGTGTTGCTGCTCCTGCTCTCCCCTTTTTCCTCTTGCTCATCCCAGCTCCTCTCCGTGCTCCAGCCCCGGGAATCTCCTGTCGGGGTCCCACACATCCCCCAGACCCCCTTTTCCCCCTAAAGCTGTTCCTAAAGCCCAGTCTGGGGCTCCCAGCTCTCCCTGTCCCCACCAGGGTGTTTCTGCCGCAGGGCATGGCCAGGAGGGCCCAGGTGAGGCCCTCAGGTGAGGCCAGGGAGGGCTCAGAGCCGTTTTGGGGGATCCCTGGGGGGTGCAGGGTGCAGCAGCTCCTCCCGTGGCGTGGGGGGCCCGGGTGTCCATCCGGGGCAGGGGGAGCTGAGCTCGGGGCCGTCCCCTCCGGTTCCCCCGTTTGCTGTGGGGGCCTTGGTGCACCAGGAACGAGCAAAGGCTGGAAAATCCAGGACTGGGCTTTGTCTGCTGGGACTGTCCTGCCTCGCTGCTCTTCCCGGGAATCCTGGTGGTCCCCTCGGGATGGGGCTGCAGAAGCAGCTCCCCCCGTCCCTCCCTGCCCCGAGCTCCCCATTCCCACATCCCCCATCGCCAGTGCCTTGAAAATTCTGCAAATCCCGAAAAAGGAAAGCTCCAAAGGTGGTCAGGGACAAGCGGGAGCGAGCTGAGTCCGGGTCCGGCCGTACCTGGGTCACTCACAGGGTTGGAGCTTCCCGTGCCCATTCCCCGTGTGTTTTACCCCAAAAGCAGCCCCGCCTCGCTTTGTCACCAGTTTTGGGGCAAACCCCCCCGATTCTGCTCCGTGCCGATTCCTCCCCGGCCCCGCTCGGCAGCGCCGGGCGCCTGCACTTTGCTCTGCCAGCCCCGGGCATCCCGGGGGCCGAGCCTCCCTCCCGTCCCCTCTCCTGTCTCCTCTCCTGTCCCCTCTCCTGTCCCCTCCTGTCCCCTCTCCTGTCCCCTCCTGTCCCCTCTCCCTGCCGGGACCCGCGGCCCCCGGGGGCTCCTCGCGGCTCCGCGGGGTCCGAAGGCTCCGGTGGGGCCGGGCTGGGGCAGCGCGGGGAGCGGGATCGGCTGCGGGGTTTGGGGTTTGTGGATTTTATGGAATTCTGGAATAGGAACGGGTGGATGGCTGCAGACCCCGGGGAAGCTGCTGCTCCCTCCCTCCTCCTCCTCCCTCTTCAGCCTCCAAATCCCCGCGGATCGGGCGGGGTGGGAAGAGTTGGTCCCATTTCCCTCCCGCCCCGGTGTTTGGTCCGGGATTCTTGGCCCGGGTGGGAATTGTGACATTTGGGGGCTCCTGGACCCGTTCCTGCTCCGTTCGCCCCAGGGGGACCCCAAATCGAGCCCGGGAGGTGCCGAAGGGACACGGGACGAGGGTCCCGGGCGCGCCCCCCACCCCCAGCTGCTTTGTGCCACGAGCTTTGACGATCAATAATGGAAGAAGCCAAAAAGGACCCCGAGTACCTGTGTAGTATCTTATCAGTCCATATCGACGCGTATACGCACCCATGTATCGTAGAGCGGCCGCCGCGGGTCCGAGCCGAGCCCCGCAGCCCCCGAGGGACCCCCGGCCCGCCCGGGCTCCTGTGAGCGGGTCCTCACAGCCCCGCGGGGCCCGGGGCCGCGGGGGGACCCGGGGGACTCGTCCCAGCCTCCCCCGCCCTCGGCCGTGTCATACCAAACATGTAACGTGCCTTTTATTTATGCTGCAAATATAACATTAAATATTACCCAGGAGCCGCCGGCTGCTGCCCTTTGTGGGGGGTGCGGGCTGGGGACACCCCGGGGTTCACGGTGTGGGTGGCACCGGACCGAGGGTGACACCGGCTGGACGCGGGACTGCCGCCCGCCGCAGTGTCCCGGGGCGCCCCCGGGCGCGATTTTTGGGGCGATTTCGGCTGGTTTGGGGTCGGGGGAGCTGCGGCCGCGCCGTCGGGGCTGCAGGAGCGCGCAGCGACCACCGGGGGGCGGCAGCGAGACCCGGCCGAGCGGGGGGACCGGGGGGGTCTGGGGGTGATGGGGAACCGGGGAGGGGTCCCGGTGTGAGGGTGATGGGGAACCGGGGAAGGGTCCCGATCTGGGGGTGATGGGAACCGGGGAAGGGTCCCGGTCTGGGGGTGATGGGAACCGGGGAAGGGTCCCGGTCTGGGGGTGATGGGGAACCGGGGAAGGGTCCCGGTGTGGGGCTGGGTGGGGAACCGGGGACGGGTCCCGGTGTGGGGCTGGTCGCGGGACAGGGGAGGGGTCCCGGTATCAAAGGCTCCTGGCCTGGTGAGGTCCCGGTGCAGTTCGGGGGTCCCGGGGCTCTCGCTCCGCAGCCCCGGCGGTTCCGGTTGCGGGGCCCGGGCGGGGCGGGCGGTGCGGGGCTCCCCTGTCCGCTCATCCATCCGTCCGTCCGTCCGTCCCCGGGGGCGGCTGTCGCGGCTGCTAAATGGGTTTCATTAACGGCGGCGGGGCCGGGGCTGCTCCCGCCGCTCCCCCGGGACCCCCGGCCCGGCTCGGCCCGGCTATAAGAGGCGGCGGCGGCGGCGGGGCGGGGGCGATGGCGATGGCCATGGCGGGGCGCCCGGCGCTGCTCCTGCTGCTGCTGCTGCTGCTGCTGGCGGGGACCCCGCGCTCCGCCCGCGCCTGTCCCGGGACCCCCGACCCGGCCCCGGTGAGCCCCGGCCCGGCCGCGCCGCCGGGTCCGGTTTGTGGGGGGATGCTCGGGGTTTGGGTCGGGGGTCGCTGTGCGGTTCCAGGACCGATGCGAGTCCCGCTCCTCCCCCGCCTCAGGCCGCCGCCGCCGCCCCCCCGGGGCCGCCCCCCGCCGCCGCCGCCCTGGGAGCGCTGCTCCGGTCCCTGCGGCGCCCCGGCCGCGCCCCCGGGGCCCCCCGGCCGCCGCCGAGGTGAGCGGGGATGGGGGCCCGGCCGGGGGTCGGGGACAGCGCGGCCCCAAACCCAGCGGGAGGTGGGACAGGGGGGTTTGGGGTGCCTGAGAAGGCTCGGGGGTGCGGGGATGGGGGCTCCATTTCGTGTCCGTGTTCAGCCCATTCCCATCCGTCCGTCCGTCCATCCCCGTCCCTCTGTCTGTCCCCATGGTGTCCCCGGTGCGGATTAACGGTGCCGTGTCCCCCCGCAGGTCGGGCTGGGGGCCGCAGGGGGGTCCCCAGGCCCGGCTCAGCCCCCGCAGCTGGGACCCCCCGGCGGCCCCGTTCTGGACCATGGCGACCCCGCAGCGCTTCGGCCGCCGCCGCTGAGCCCGGCCCCGAGCCCGGCCCGGCCCGGCCGCCTCGGGGGCTCCGTCTGTCCCCCAATAAAGCGATTTGTCCCCCCAGCCCGAGCCCTGCTCTGGTCCTGCCCCGGGATGGGTGGGGGGGACGCGGCTCCCGCCCTCCTCCGCGCCCCAGGCGCCGCCGGCCCCAAGCAGACACGGACACGGGGAGTACAAACCCCCCCAGCTTTATTCTGGGGGGCCGATGGCACCCGGGGACCCTCCAGAACGGGGGCCAGGCCGGAGGGGGGCCCCGGGCCCTGAGGTCTGTCTGTCCGTCTGTCTGTCCGTCCGTCCACCCGCAGCGGGGTCGGGGCGGTGGCCGCGGGTGGGGGCCGCATCCAGAGGGTCCGAGCGCTGCCCGGGGGCTCCGGGGGCAGCTGCGGCCACCGCCCCGGCGGGGCTCGATAGCCCCGGGCAGGGTTTGACTGCCCCGGGCACGGCTCCCTTGCCCCGGCAGGGCTCGCTGCCCCGGGCAGGGCTCCCTTGCCCCGGCGGGGCTCACTTGCCCCCGGCCATGATGCGCAGGTACTGCAGCGCGTTCCGGGCCGCCTGGGCGCGGGCGCCGTCGCGGGACGGGGCTGACCCGTGGCACACCGTGGTCGGCTGCGTGGAGAGCTCCACCAGGCACTGGTGCAGCCCGCTGAGGCTCAGCGCGTCTGGGGGCACAGCAGGGTCACCCCACGGCCGCGGGCACCTCCGGGGCAGCCGCGGGGGGCCGGGGCCGGGCTGAGGGGGCCCGGGGCTCACCGATGTCGAGGTAGCTGATGGCGAAGCTCTGCTCCTCCGAGAGCTCCTGCAGCAGGGCGCAGGCGCCCCCCGGCGCGGCGCTGCCCCCGCGGCTCCGCAGCTGGCCCAGCTTCTCGCCCGCCGAGTTGCGCAGCGAGTCCCAGGTGCAGCCGGGGGCGCGGCCCCGCAGCCCCTCCAGCCGGGGGCACGTCTGGGGAGGGGGCACCGGGGCTCGGGGACCTGCCCAGCCCCCGGGGTCTGCCCCGACCCCACCCCCTGAGGTGTGGGAACCGCCCCGGGAACCGCAGGACACCCCCGGGGCCACCCACAGCCCCAAACCCAGCGGTGCCCTCCCCACGGCCTGGAGCAGGGGGCAGAGGGGACTCTGGGGTGGCTCTGGGGGACGCTGGGTGGCTCTGGGGGACTCTGGGGTGCTCTGGGGGACTCTGGGTGACTCTAGGGTGACTCTGGGTGGCTCTGGGGGACTCTGGGGTGACTCTGGGTGGCTCTGGGGGACTCTGGGTGGCTCTGGGGGACTCTGGGGTGCTCTGGGGTGCCCCTGGGTGAGTCCAGGGTGTCTCTGGGTGCCCCTGGGTGAGCCCAGGGTGTCTCTGGGCGCCCGTGTCCCTCCCAGTGCCCCCAGTACCATGTTGAACTGGTCCTCCTCGCCCTCGGCCTCGCTGCCGTCGCGTGGCTCCATGGGGACGTTGTGGATCCTCACCAGCATCTTGGCGGCCGCGTTGCGCTTGGCCAGCTTCTTGGAGGTGCCGCTGCCTGGGGAGGGGCTGGGCGTGAGCTGGGACCCCCGCAGCCCTGCCCGGGACCCCCGGGACCCCCGGGCCCTCACCGATCTCCACGAACCGCTCCACCCGGCAGGTCATGGTGAACTCCTTGCGGTGCGCCGGCCCCGACTCCTGCGTCACCGTGTACTCGGGCAGGCGCCAGCCCTTCTGCACCACCAGCTCCTGAGGGGACACGGACACACCTGGGGACACGGCCAGCCCTGGGGGGACATGGCCAGCCCTGGGGACACGGCCAGCCCTGGGGACACGGCCAGCCATGGGGGGACATGGCCACCCCACGTGGGGACAGCCCCGAGCCACCGTCAGCGCCCCCACACCGGGGCAACAGCCTCCAAAATGGAGATATCGGCCCCAAACGGGGATAACCGGCCCCAAAATGGGGATAATTGTCCTCAAAATGGGGATAAGCAGCACCAAGATGGGAATAATGGCCCCAAAATGGGGATAAGCAGCCCTAAAACAGACATAACTGTCCCCAAATGGGGATAACCAGCACCAAGAAGGGAATAATGGCCCCAAAATGGGGATAATTGTCCTCAAAAGAGGGATAACCCACCCAAAGCAGGAATAAATGTCCCTAAACAGGGATAAGCAGCCCCAAAATGGGAATGATTGTCCCTAAATGGGGATGAGCAGCCCCAAAATGGGAATGATTGTCCCTAAATGGGGATGAGCAGCCCCAAAAGGGGAATGACTGTCCCTAAATGGGGATGAGCAGCCCCAAAATGGGAATGACTGTCCCTAAATGGGGATAAGCTGCCCCAAAATGCAGGTAACTGTCCCCAAAACAGCAACAACTGTCCCAGAATGAGGAAGAGCCCCCAGATGCCATCGTGCTCCCCCCACCCCACAGATGGGTGAGGTCCCCCCCCCCCCCAGGGCCGTGTCCCCCAGCCCGGGCAGGTGGGTGGGGTCGCTCGGTGTCCCCTGGTGTCCCCCCCCGAGGTGGCACCCACCTGCAGAGCCCCCACGGGGTTGCACTCGGCCTGGGGGGGGGACACCGGCGTCTTCATCTCCAGGGGGGGGCCCCTGTGGGGCACAGGGGTCAGGGGGCACCCACAGAGGGGTCGGGGGCGTTTGGGGGGGGGTGGGGACACGGTGGCCCCCCTTACCTGGGCGAGGGGGGGGGCGCGGCGGGGGCCGGGGGGGGCGCGGCGGGGCCGGGCTCTGCGGGGGCCTCCGGGGGGAACGGAGAGCTGGGGGGGCAGGGGTCAGAGACACCCCCAGGCATTAGGGGGACCCCCAGATTCCCCTGAACCGCCTGACTGCCCTGGGAGACCCCAGACCCCCCTGAACCGCCAGACAGCCCTGGGAGCCCCCAGATTCCCCTGAACCGCCTGACTGCCCTGGGAGACCCCAGACCCCCCTGAACCGCCTGACTGCCCTGGGAGACCCCAGAGCCCCCCTGAACCCCCAGACTGCCCTGGGAGCCCCCAGATTCCCCTGGAACCCCCAGACTGCCCTGGGTGGGAGACCCCAGACCCCCCTGAACCCCCAGACTGCCCTGGGAGCCCCCAGACCCCCCTGAACCCCCAGACTGCCCTGGGAGACCCCAGACTGCCCTAGGAGCCCCCAGAGCCCCCCAGATTCCCCTGGGAACCCCAGACCCCTCCCCCAAATTCCCCTGGGAACCCCCAGACCCCCCTGGAACCCCAGACTGCCCTAGGAGCCCCCAAAGCCCCCCAGATTCCCCTGGGAGACCCCAGACCCCCTTAAGCTCCCCTGGGAGCCCCCAGACCCCCCCCCCCAGGAGCCCACAGACTCCCCTGAGAGCCCCCCCCAGACCCCCCCGAGCTCGGCAGAGCCCTCACACCCCGCAGGATCCCGCAGCCCCCCTTGGGTGCCCCCAAACTACTCAGGATGTCCCCTCCCCCCAGAGCCCCCCAGAGCCCCCCGGGTACCCCCAGAGCCCCCCCAGCCCCACCTGTGCTCCAGGGGCTCCAGCATGGCCCCCCCCCCTCTGAGCAGCCTCAGGGCCACCTCGGCCGCCTTGTGCTTGGCCGCCTTCTTGCTGGGACCCTGCCCTGGGGGACACACAGGGACCCTCAGGGACCCCTCAGGGACACCGGGGGGGCCCTGCGAGCTTTGGGGTCTCACCGGTGCAGCTGACAGGGGGGACAGGGTGGGGACAAGAGGGGCAGGGTGGCCCAGGACAGCTCCCCAGGGGGGTCCCTGGGTTTGGGGTCCCACCGGTGCAGCTGATGTCCCCGAGCGTGACGCGGAAGGTGAAGTTGGGCTGGTGGGCCTGGCCCTCGGCCTTGAGCAGGTCGTAGCCCGGGGTCCGGCCTAGGCGAGTGCCATACTCCTGCAGGAGGCTGATGGGCGTCTTCCCGGGGCTGGCCGCCACCATCTGCTCCAGGCTGGGACACGGACAGCGACAGGGGGTGGGACACGGCGGCGACAGGGACACGGGACAGGGGTGGCACTGCCGCAGAGCGTGGGGACACGGGGGGACATCATGGGGTGGCATTTGTGCGCGCTGTGGTGACACGGGGACGGGGATGGAGCCCCAGCAGTATGAGGGGAAGCGGTGGCACTGCCACACAGCCTGGGGACACGGGGACAGGGATGGAGCCCCGGCACAGCGTGGGGACAGGGGCACGGGGGTGGCACTGCCAGCTGGGACACGCGTGGCACGGCCGGGACACGGGCAGGGGATGGCAGTGCCACACACCGCGGGGACACGGGCACGACACGGGCAGGGGATGGCAGTGCCACACACCGCGGGGACACGGGGACAGGGATGGGGCCCCGGCTCCCCGTGAGGACAGGGGCACGGGGGTGGCACTGCCAGCCGGGGACACGGCCAGGGGATGTCGCCGGGACACGGGGACAGGGACGGCGGTGCCACACACCGCCGGGACAGCGCCGTCCCCCCTCCCTCTCCCCTCCCCTGCCCCGCCCGAGCCCGGCCTAGGCCGCCCCCACCCCGCCCGCCGCCGCCAGCGCGGGGGGCCCCGGGCGGTGCCGGGCAGCCCCGGTGGGCCCCGGGCGGAGCCGCACAGCCCCGGGGGGCCCCGGGGGTCCCGGTACCTGGGGAAGGCGCCGCCGCTCCGCCGGGCCCCGCCCGCCCCCTCCTCGCTCATCCCCGCCGCTCCGGCCGCCGCCCGCGCCGCCAGGGGGCGCGCGGCATCACGGGAGCGCCGCGCCGCGCGGGGGGCGATGGGAACTGTAGTCCGCCCGCAGGGCGCGCTGCCGCCGCCGCCCTCCGGCGGACTACACTTCCCATAACCCCCCGCGCCAGGAGGAGGGCGGGAACGCGGAGGAGGCGGGAAGCGGGGTCACGTGGTGCTGGAGGGGCGGGGAGGGGGCCGTGCCTCAGTTTCCCTCGAGAGGGGTCAGGGGACAATGGGGACAATGGAGACAGTGGGGACATGGGAACATTGGGGGGCAATGGGGACAATGGCGATAATGGGTACAGTGGGGGATAATGTGGACAGTGGGGACAATGGGGACATTGGGGACAGTGGGGACACCAGGACAATGCGGATACTGGGGACAGTGGGGACAGTGCGGACATGGGGACAGTGGGGGCAATGGGGACAGTGGGGACATGGGGACATTGGGGACAGTGGGGGGCAATGGGAACAGTGGGGACAATGGGGCAGGGGTGGCACTGGTCAGAGTGGGAGCGCTGGGAACACACAGGGAGCACTGGAGATGGAGGGACACCGTACTGGGAGCACTGGGACCCAAGGGACACCATCCTGGGAGCACTGTGACACCCGCACTGGGAGCACTGGGATGGCCCCGGTGCCCCGTGTGCTGCTGGGCCCGGTGCCGGTGCCGGTGCCGGTGCCGGCGGGCTCACGGGGACACCGGTGGGGCGGGTGTTGGAGTCCCGGTGCTGGCTCCGGGAGGTGCCGGTGCAGGCCCGGCAGCGGTGCCGGTGTCAGAGCGGTCCCGGTGCCCGTGCCGCCCTCTCCGGTACCGGGGGTGGTCCCGGTGCAGAATCGGGGTCCTGATGCAGAATCGGGGTCCCGGTGCCGCTGAGGCCGACCCGGTGCCGGTCCTTGCCGGTGCCGAGTGGGGGTCCCGGGGCAGTATTGGGGGGTCCCGGTGCGGTGTCGGGGGTCTCCCCGGTGCCGGTCTCTCCCGGTGCAGTATCCGGGTCCCGGTGCCGGTATCCGGGTCCCGGTGCAGTATCCGGGTCCCGGTGCAGTATCCGGGTCCCGGTGCCGGTCTCTATCTGGGTCCCGGGGCGGTACCGGGGTTCCGGTGCGGTACCGGTGCGGTCCCGGTGCAGCATCGCGGTCCCGGGGCGCTGCCGGGGGGGCTCCCGGTGCCCGTGCCGGTCTCTCCGGTGCGCGGGGCGGGGCCGGGGCGGGGCCGTTCCCGTCGGGCGGGGCCGTTCTCGCCGCTCGCCCCGACCGCGGCCCCGGCCCCGGTACCGGCCCCGCCCGCCGGGCCCAGCCCCGCAGCACCGGCACCGCCGGGCCCCCCCCGGCACCGGGACCCCCCGGGACCCCCCGGCAGCAGCGGCGCCCCCGGGCGAGGGCCCGGAGCCCCCCCAGGTACCGGCACCGCTCGGGGGGGGGGGGGGGATGCGCCGGGATGGGGGGAGGGGGCAGGGCCGGGGATGCGCCGGGATCGGGGGGGGCGGCGGGGCCGGGGGGGGCTCGGGGCCCCCCCCCCATCACCGGGACCCCCCCAGGCCCGGGGGGGCCGCGCCCTCCCCTCCCCCCTCGGCCGCGGGGGGGCTGGGGGGGGGTTGAGGGGGGGCGGGGATGCGCGCGGCCTCTTGCACGCGCGTGACCCCCCCCTTGCACACGCGCGTTCACGCTCGTGACCCCCCCCATCCCCCCCCGGCCGTGCACGCGCTCGTGGCCCCTTCCACGCGCGCGTGCAAAGGGCGGCAGGTGCGGGTGCGCGCGCCCGCCAGTCCCTGCGCGTGCCCGCGGGTCCCCCCCGTGAGCGCGCACCCCTCCATCCCCCCCTGCCCCCGTCACGCCGCGGCCCCCGCAACCCCCCCCCCATGTCGCGACAGGGCGCCATGTCCCGACATGACGCGCCGGCGGGGGCGCTGTTTCGCCCCCGCTCCCCTCCTCCCACGCTGCGCTGTCGCGACACGGGCCCGGCGCTGTCGCCTGTCGCAAGTGCCGCCCTCCCCCCGCTCTGTCCCAGCCCCCCCCCCGGGTCGCGCCCCCCGCTCCTGCCTCAGTTTCCCCGGGGGTGGGGAGGGGGGGAGGCCCCTTCCCTTACCGGGATGACGTCACCCTGTGACGTGATGTCACCGCGGGGGGACACGCGCGACACCTGGAGGGGCGGGTGGCGCCCCCTCCCCCGCGGGTCCCTCGGGGTGACGCTCGGCCCCTCCCCCGCCCGAACCCCCCCGATTTCAGTGATGACATCACCGCCGGCCGCGCTGTTGCCATGGCGACCGTCCCCCGCCCCGGGGACCCCTCGTGCCTCAGTTTACCCCGAGCGTGCCCGGGGGTGACCCGGCGGGGAGGGGGGGGCACGCACGAGTGTAATGGGGTCACACGCGTGTCCGGGGGTCCCGTGGGCACCGGGGGGGGGGGTCACACGCGTTGGGGGTCACCGCCATGTTCCGGGGGTGCCCCCGGCCCCGCTGACCGCTGCCCCCCGTTCTGGGGGTGTCCCGCTCGCTCGGGCCCCGCGCACCACTCGCCCCGGTCCGGGGGTGCCCGGGGGTCTCCGGCCCCGCTGACCGCTCGCCCCCAGCCCCATGGCCTGCCTGCACGAGACCCGCACTCCGTCGCCGTCGCTGGCGCTGCCGTCGGACGGGACCCCCGAGCAGGAGCTGACGCCCACCCAGTGCGTGCTGCGCGATGTCCTGCCCGCCCCCAGCGCCCCCCCCGAGGCCTGGCCCCGCCGGGGGGGCCCGCGGGCCCCCGAGCTCGGCCCCGAGGCCGCGGGGCCGCTGGCGGCCGATGCCGCCCACCTGCGCTGCCAGGCCGGGGGCGGCTTCCTGGAGGGGCTCTTCGGGTGCCTCAAGCCCGTGTGGACCATGATCGGCAAAGCCTACGCGGCCGAGCACAAACACCCGCCCGAGGGTGAGCGCCGGGGGCACCGGGGGCTCCGGGGCACGGGGGTGAGGGAGGACAGAAAGGGGGAAAGGGGAGGGAACGGGAAAGGAGCTTCAAAGCAGGGCCCAGGGCAGGGTGGTCCAAGGGGGCAAAGGGCGACTGTGGGGAGAAAAGAGGCGGTGAAGGGCAAAAGCAGAAGCAGGGGTGAGGGGGGAAAGGAGGGTGTGGGTGGGGGGGTGCCAGGGCTGGGGGTACACCAGGGGTATCGTGGGGATGGGGGTGCTGGGGGTGCTCCGGGGGTCCCTGGGTGCTCTCGGGCTGTGGGTGCCATGGTGGGGGTCCTGGGGGGCTGTGGGTGCCATGGTGGGGATGCCATGGGTGGGGGTCCCGGGGGGCTGTGCATGCCATGGTGGGGGTGCCATGGTGCGGGTCCCGGGGGGCTGTGGGTGCCATTGTGGGTGGGGGTCCCGGGGGGCTGTGGGTGCCATGCCCCGGTGCCCACAGACCCCTGGGAGGTGCCGTTCGAGGAGATCCTGGACCTGCAGTGGGTGGGCAGCGGGGCGCAGGGCGCCGTGTTCCTGGGCCGCTTCCACGGCGAGGAGGTGGCCGTGAAGAAGGTGCGGGACCTCAAGGAGACCGACATCAAACACCTGCGCAAGCTCAAGCACCCCAACATCATCACCTTCAAGTGAGAGGGGGCTGCTGGCACCGGGGCACGGGGACACTGCGGGCAGGGGGACAGCACGGGCACGGGGACACTGCGGGAATGGGGCATGGGCATGGCATGGGGCATGGAGCATGCTGGAACACGGGCATGGCATGGGCATGGACACAGCATGGGCATGGAATGGACACGGCATGGACACAGCATGGAATGGGCACAGCATGGACATGGCATGGACACGGCATGGACACAGCATGGACATGGCATGGACACGGCATGGACACAGCATGGACATGGCATGGAATGGGCACACTGTGGACATGGAATGAACATGGAATGGGCACACTGTGAACATGGAATGAACATGGAATGGACACAGCATGGACACGACAGGCACAGCATGGACATGGAATGGACACAGCATGGACATGGAATGCACATGGCACAGGCATGGCACGGACATGGAATGGGCACAGCACGGACACGGTGCCCAGCATGGACACGGTGCCCAGCATGGACACGGCCACCAAGGTCACGGACACCGGGGCCCGGGGCACCGTGCGGGGCTGTGCCCTGTGGAGCGGTGGCCGCGGTGGCCGCGGTGGCAGGCGCTGAGGCGGCGCTGTGCCCGCAGGGGCGTGTGCACCCAGGCCCCCTGTTACTGCATCATCATGGAGTTCTGCGCCCAGGGCCAGCTCTACGAGGTGCTGCGCGCCGGCCGCAAGGTCACCCCCTCCCTGCTGGTCGACTGGTCCATGGGCATCGCTGGGGGCATGAACTACCTGCACCTGCACAAGATCATCCACCGCGACCTCAAATCGCCCAAGTGAGCCGGGGACGGGGCTCGGGGCACCCTGGGGACCCCCGGGCGTGGGGCTGTGCATGGGGAGGGTGCATGGCACAGCGGTGCTGGGACGGACGGAGCTGTGTCCTTGCTGGTGCCCTGTCCTTGCTGGTGCCATGTCCTTGCTGGTGCCGTGCCCATGGTGGTGCGTGTCCATGAGCTGTGTGACCCTGGCATTGCCACTCCTGGTGGCTTCATGCCCATGGCAGTGCCGTGCTCATGGTGGCGGCCGAGCTGTGCACGCAGTGGTGGCGTCCCCTCAACAGGGCCACGCTCATGGCATTGCATGTCCATGGTGGGGCCATGTCCGTGGTGCTGTCCCAGGCAGGGCCATGTCCATGGTGGCCTTGTCCCATCTTATTGGTGTCCCACGCCGGTGCTGTGTCCGTGTTGGTGCCGTCCGGTTCTGTGTCTGTGTCCGTGCTGTCCCCTGTCCTCTCCGTGCTGCCTGTCCCCTGCCCTGCCCGTCCCTGCCGTGCTGTGACCCGCTGGTGCCCGTGGCAGTTGCATGTGCAGCAGTGCCCGTGCCATTGGCGTGACACTGGCGTGTCATTGGCGTGACACTGGCGTGGCGCTGAGCACGTGTCCCCAGCATGCTCATCACCTACGACGACGTGGTGAAGATCTCGGACTTCGGCACCTCCAAGGAGCTCATTGACAAGAGCACCAAGATGTCCTTCGCCGGCACCGTGGCCTGGATGGCCCCCGAGGTCATCCGCAACGAGCCCGTCTCCGAGAAGGTGGACATCTGGTGAGGCCACGGGGACACCGGGGACACTGGGGACACTGCCAGCTGTGCTGGCACTGGGGACACTGCAGTGGCAGGCACTGGGGACAGGAGACATTGTGGGGATGCCACGGAGATCGGGACACTGGGGATACTGGGAGTGACGTGGCGGGGCCAGGGCACATCACGGACCCAGGAGTGGGGGACACTGGGGACACCAGAGCGGGAGGAGGTGAGGGGACAGCAGGAGGTCGCCATGGGTGACGGGGGCCGTGGGTGCCCACAGGTCCTTCGGGGTGGTGCTGTGGGAGCTGCTGACGGGCGAGATCCCCTACAAGGACGTGGACTCGTCGGCCATCATCTGGGGCGTGGGCAGCAACAGCCTCCACCTGCCCGTCCCCTCCAGCTGCCCCGACGGCTTCAAGGTGCTGCTGCGCCAGTGCTGGTGAGTGCCCATGGGGACACCCCGAGGGACCCCACACAGATGGGGCCGCAGGGCCAGCAGGAGGGACCTGCCCCCCATGGGACCCCTGGTTGTAGCTGTGCCCCCCCTGTGTCGGGTGCACCCTTCTCTGCCCCTGGTCCCCAAAACCTTCAGGACCCCCCGGCACTCTCAGCCTCCCCCAGAACCCCCCGAGACTCCTGGCCCCCCTGAGTGCCGTGTCCGTCCCCCAGGAACAGCAAACCCCGGAACCGGCCGTCCTTCCGCCAGATCCTGCTGCACCTCGACATCGCCTCGGCCGACGTCCTGTCCACCCCGCAGGAGACCTACTTCAAATCCCAGGTACCAACCCCAGCAGCCCAGGACCCCCTTGCTCCAGCCGGGCAGTGCCTACAGTGCCGGGCACCGCCGCAGCCCTGGATGTGCGGGGTGGCCGGAGCGCGGTGGCAGCGGCGGCGCTGTCCCTGTGCCGCAGGCCGAGTGGCGGGAGGAGGTGAAGCTGCACTTCGAGAAGATCAAGTCGGAGGGGACGTGTCTGCACCGGCTGGAGGAGGAGCTGATCAACCGCCGGCGCGAGGAGCTGCGGTGGGGCCGTGCTGGGAGCGCTGGGAAGGGACCGGGCAGGGGGCAGCGGGGGCTGGCGGGGCACAGGGAGGGCTGCGGGTCGCTGTCCCTGTCCCCCGGGCGGTTCTGACGCCACGCGTGTCCCCAGGCACGCGCTGGACATCCGGGAGCACTACGAGCGGAAACTGGAGCGAGCCAACAACCTCTACATGGAGCTGAGCGCCCTCATGCTGCAGCTGGAGCTCAAGGAGAAGGAGCTGCTCAGGTGGGTGGGCAGCGCCCAAACAGCACCCCCGAACAGCTACCCCCACAAATAACACCCCCAAACAACACCCCCAAACAGAACCCCCCAAAGAACACCCCAATCTTAACCCTCCACAAATAACACCCCCAAAGAGCCCCCCCACACCCTCTGTGCCCATCCCATGGTCACTCCCTGGCCGTGGCCAGCCCTTTGTCCCCCCCATGGTGCTCCCTGACCCCGCGGCCGCTCCCCCCCGGCCGTGGCCGCTCCGCAGGCCCCGCTTGCCCCGGGCAGGGGCGCGGGTGCCCACGCGTGGCCCGTGGCAGGCGGGAGCAGGCGCTGGAGAAGCGCTACCCCGGGCTCTTCAAGCCGCGGGTGCCGCGGGGGCTCCTGCACGGCAACGCCGTCGAGACCCTCATCAAGAAGCGAAACGTCCCCCAGAAGCTCTCGCCCCACGGCAAGCGGTGAGCGGGGGCGGGGTCCCTCGGGGGGCACCTTGGGGCGTTTGGGGCGGGGGGAGATGGGGGGAAATGGGGGTGCCGGGGATTGGGAGGCACGGACGTGTGGGTCCAGCAGGGTGGGGGGGCCTGGGGTCGTTTAGGGGCCTGAGGGGACGGCGTTCTTTGGGCTGGGGGTGTCTGGGCTCTTTGGGGAGGGGGGAGATGCTCTGGGGGATCTGGATTTGGGGTCGTTTCGGGGACTGGGGGTGTCTGGGCTCTTGGGAGAAATGCCCCGCGTGTGCAGATGCTTGGGGACCTCGGAGGGGGGGTCGGGGTCCTTTGGGGAGTTCTGTGGCTGCCGACCCCGGTGTCCCGGGGAGGGAGGGGGGTTCTTCGGGGCTGTGGATGTCCCAGGGGTCGCGGTGCCGGGATCCCCTCCCACAGCCGCGCCCGTGTCCCTCCCGTGCCCAGCCCCGACATCCTGAAGCCGGAGGTGCTGCTGCCCAAGCTGGACGCGGCCATGGCGCAGGTGGCGCTGCCGGGGTGTCCCAAGGGCCCCCCGTCCCCCGGGCGCAGCCGCCGCGCCAAGGGCCGGCACCGCAAGGCGGGGCCCCGGGGCGGCTGCGGGGAGCCGGGACCCGAGGCCGGGACCCCCCGGGGTCCCCCCGCCACCGCCGCCAGCCCCGACATCCTCGGGGGCACCCTGGAGGCCGCGGGTGCCCCCCCGGCCACGGAACCCGATGCGGGACCCGAGGGGGCCACGGGCAGCCAAGGGTCCCCCCCGGCGCAGCCCCCCACGCCCGGGGAGCCCGAACGGGAGAGCGGCGCCGGCCGGGGGGGCAAAGGGGCCGCCGGGCAGCACCTGACACCCGCGGCTCTGCTGTACCGGGCGGCCGTCACCCGCGGGCAGGTGAGACCCCAGAGCCCCGCGGCCCTTTTGGGGGGGGGGGGGAACCCCAGGGCCGTCCCAGAAGCGGGAGGGGGCATGGATTCCTCCCGAGGAGGGGGCGTCAGCACTGCCGGGGCCCTCGCGGGGTGAGGGGCGGGCCAGGAGCGAGGGTCCTTCCCGAGGGCCTCAGGAGGACCCCAAGCCCCCCTCCCTGCGCCCCCAGAAACGGGGGGTCTCGTCGGAGGAAGAGGAGGGCGAGGTGGACAGCGAGGTGGAGCTGCCGCTGCGGCAGAGGTGGGTGCGGCCCCCGCCCGGGGACACCGGGAGCGCTGCGGGTGCCGGAGCCCCCGCCCTCACCCCGCGCCGCCCTCGCCCCCGCCCAGGTGGCCCCCGGGGATGAGCAAGCGCCAGTCGCTGTCCACCTTCAGCTCCGAGAACTTCTCGGACGGCGACGGCGACGAGGGCCACACGAGCGAGCCGTCGCACAGCGCCACCCCCGACGTGGGCAGCACCAACACGGACGAGCGCCCCGATGACCGCTCCGAGGATTTGCTGTCCCAGGGCTCCGAGATCCCGCTGGACGCGGCCCCGCCCGAGGGGCCCGGCCGCCGGCACGGGGGGCTCAGCCCCACCAAGGTGAGGCCCCCACGCAGGGGCACCCCCAGGAATGGTCCCCATGGGGTGGGGGTCCCCTGGGAATGGTCTCCAGAGGGGGCAAAGGGAGGAGGGTCTGCAGGGCCCCCCCAGGGACAGCCCCCATGGGATGGGATGGGGGGGGGAGGTGTCCCCTGAGCCCCCCAGATGGGGTTGGCAAAGGGAAGGGGTCCCCCAGGAATGATCCCCATGGGGTGGGGATCCCCAAGCCCCCAGACGGGGCCAGCAAAGGAAGAGGGTCCATAGGGCCCCCCAGGAATGGTCCCCATGGGACAGAGAAGCCCCCAAGCCCCCAGACAGGGCTGGCAGAGGGAATGGTGCCCATGGGGTGGGGGTGGCAAAGGAAAGGGGGTCCCTGTCCCCCCCTGGAATGGCCCCCATGGGGTGGGGGGTCCCTGTCCCCCCCCAGGAATGGCCCCCATGGGGTGGGGGTCCCTGTCCCCCCCCAGAATGGCCCCCATGGGGTGGGGGTCCCCAGGGCGGCGGGGATGCCCCAGCCCCGCGTGTGTCCCCAGGTCTCCGAGGACTCCGACTGTGACAGTGCAGAGCTGGATCACTCAGGCAGCGGCGAGGGGCCCCCCCGGCCCACAGCCCCCCCGGGCCTGTGACCTGCGCGCCCCCACAGCCCCACCCTGCACTCCCCCCTCACTTGTACAGCCCCAAATATTTATATAAATATCTATCGCTCTCTACTGCGGCTGCTGCCTTGGGGAACGGGGGGAAAGGGGCAGGGGGATCCTGGAGCCCCCTCTGTTTGTGCACAGGGAGCTGCCCCCAGTTCAGACTGGGAAAATGGGGAGGGGGATTCTCACTCCTGGAGGTGCCAGGGGGTTTGGGGGAAAGAGCAGAGAGGGAACAGAACCAACAGCGAGTTCCCATCCGAGACCAGTTTGGAGGGAAATGGCAAAGATCCCCCAAAAATTCATCTGGAGGGGCAAAGTTCCCTCCCAGGACTGGTTCATCCCAGTCCAGTGGGACTCCAAGACCCAACTGGGCCATACTGGGAGCACTGGGTTGGTCCTCCACCCTCTGGAAGGATCCCAAACACCAGCTGGGGTGGTTCATCCCTCTCCAGAACCAAACTGGACCATACTGGGAGCACTGGGAAGAGCCAGAGGGGTTTCAAATAAAGACTGAGACAGGCAGATCCATTAACCAAAATATCCTGCAGGTTCTATTCACAAGGAAAAGCTCCAGTCCATCTTTTTATTCAGTTTTTTTTTTGAAAAATTTCCTGACGTTACAGAACTAAACTGAAATGTTTTTTTTTTTTGTTTTTTTTTGCTTTTTTTTCGTTTTTCTTCCACTCTTACATTTCATGACAAAAACAGAAACTTCATGAGCCGAAAAAACGGGGAAAGGAGGGGAGAAGGTGCTGGGAGGGTGGGGAGAGGAGAGAGAGAAGCTTTATAAAACTAAGATTTGGGGTTCAGCAATTTTAAGAGCTGAACGAAGGAATTAAAATGCTTTTAATTTGAGAAGGGGGGGAAAAAAAATATAACCCCGAAAAACAGAACAAAAACGAAAAAACAAAAAAATTGAAACAAACTGAACCTGGTGAGTGGCGCGAGGCTGGAGGAACCGAAAATGTACAAACTAGTTTAAAACCTGGGTCGGTGCTAAGGGGCCGCAGATGGATGGCGAGGCGGGGGGGTCCGGGGCCCCCCTAACTGCTGCCCATGCCCCCGGTCTCCGAGGAGAGCCTGCAACGAGAAAAGGGCGTCAGAGGGACCCCCCAGCACCGAGACGGGGTGGGAGGGACGCCCTCGGGGGGCAGGGGGGCCCCACAGGGGACCCCCCTCGGGAGGGGCTGGGGGTGCAGAAGCAGCCGGGGAAGGGAGGAGCCCCCCCGCCCCGGAGGGGTCTGGGGGTGCTGGGGGTCTGGGCTGAGCAGGGCGGGCTCCGCTCCCAGGGCCTGAGGAGGGGGAGATCCACGGGCCCCAGGCGGGGCAGGGAGGAGGCAGCACAGGAAGGGGGTGCAGGGAAGGGGGGCACCTCCAGCAGGGACCCCGGGGTGCAGGGGGGCCCTGGGCCAGCAGGGACCCCCAGGGGCAGCCCCCCCCCAGCCCGGCCATGGCGGCTCCGGGCTCGGCCTCGCTGAGCTTGGGGCTGTGGGTGGGGGTGAGGACCCCCCCAGGCAGGCAGAGGGGACCCCGGGCCGGGCCCGCTGCGGCACAGATCTACCAGAGCAGATTCTCACCGTGGCAACTTTATTACAGGTACAGACAGTTAGAGAGGACAGGTGAGGCCCCCAGGGCACCGGGGATGCAGTTCCCCCTCCCCCAAAAAAATCACGGAGTCCCTTCCCTCCCTCCGCCCCCTATCCCACCCCAAACCCCACAGCTGCACCCAAACTACTCAAAAAAAAAAATTTAAAAAAGGGAAAAGGAGGAGAAATGGAAAAAAAAAATAAAAATAACAAGCAACAACTAGAGGCAGGCAGAGAAGGAGTTGTGACCGCTCACAGGACAAGGGGACACAGTCTCTCGGCCGGCAAGGAGAGCTCTGCTGCTGCCACGGCAGCGCGAGCTCGGTACAAAGGAAAATTAAAAAAAAAAACCCAAAAAAGAATTAAAAAAAAGGAAAAAAAAAACTGGTGTTGCAAGTCTCCTCTCCGGGGTCCTGGTGCTGCCACCCCTGGAGCAGGCTCAGTACGGGGAAAACCTTTGCTTCTCGGCTTTGAGTTTGTTAGTGACACAGGGCACGGCGGGCGCCGCGGCGCCTTTGGCCGCAGACACGACATTTAGCGCCAGGAGAGGGACAGGTTTCATGCCAAGCAGACTGGAGACACAAGGGGCAGTCGGAAGAGGGTTGGGGAGGCTGGAGGGCGCGTCGGAGGCCCCCGCGGTGGCGAGCGAGGGGGTGGTGGTGGAGGAGGAAGAAGAAGAAGGGGTGGAGGGTTGAGAGAGGTTGATGCTGAGGTGGTCAGGGATCGTGACGGAGGCTGCCTGGGAGGAGGGTTTAGCGCTTTCTAAACTGTAACAGAGGAGAAAAGGAAAAACAACAACAAAAAAAAAAGAAAAAAAAGAAAAATAAAAAAGAAAAAAAAAAAAAAACACGGGTGTGGGTGGGAGGGAAGGAACAGCACAAAATGCGAAAAAAAAGCACAGGACAAACAGCGAAAACGGCGCAGGAGCCGAGCTGGGGAGGAGGAGGGAGGGGAGGAGGGAAGGAGGGAGGGAGGGAGGGAAGGGATCGTGCTGCCAGGCCTGGCCCGGCTGCACACGGGACCCGCACACCCCCCGAGGATCCCCGTGCGCCAGGAAGGAGCCAAAGTCCAGAGAAACCCTCCAGCAGCTGCTGCCGAGGGAGCAGGGACACAGCCCAGGGAGCCCAACCCCAAGCAGCCGGGAGATGCCACTGCCAGCTCCAGGCAGGGAACAGGGGCAGGGGACACCCACAGGACAGCCCCGAGCAGAGCCAGGTGCTGCCAGCAGCACCAGCAGCGCTGGGATGGCAGCGGGACAGGACTGGGCAGCCCCAGCAGAGCCAGGCTCCCCGCAGCATCCCTGGGGGGCAGCGGGGAAGGGACAGCAGGCACGGGAGGGCACAGGGAGGGAGGGAGGGGCACAGGGACAGGCCTTCCCCTCATGCGGGGCACGGGCAGGGAGGGAGGGGGGCACGGCGAGGCCCTGGCACTCACCTGACATTAATTAGATACTGGGCCAGGCTGATGCTCGCTGCAGATCCAGTTATGGTCACCTGCCGGTCAGTAGAGCCTTCCACGGGGTTGGCAATCTTGATCTGAGCCCCGGACATCTGGCGGATCTCGTTGATCTTGGCGCCCTGACGCCCGATGATGCAGCCAATCAGCTGGGGAGGGACAGGAAACCGGGTTAGATCGGGCTCAGCTCGGCCTCGCCCTGCCCTGCCACCTCCGGGGGGGACACCGGGGAAATTCCTGCAGGGAAAGTCCCAGCCCCACTCTGGGCTGTCCCAGCCCCACTCTGGGCTGTCCTGGGCGGGAAGGGACGACACCATCTTTGGAGGTGTCCAAAATGAATGGTGAGGATGTGGCCCTTGGGGACATGGGGACATGTCCTTGGGGACACAGTTGGTGGGGGACAGCAGGACTTGGTGGCCTTAAAGGCCTCCTCCAACCTTAACAGCCCCAGGATACCTGGGAGTGGGGTGTTAGTTGGAAAAGGGGGGGTTAAGGGATTGAAAAAAGGCTTTTTTGCCTTGAAGATCACTGCAATGGGGACAAGTGACATGGTGGCAGCCAGAGTGGCCCGAGGAGGGGTTTGGGACACAGCCACGAGCCCACCACAGCCTCAAAGGCAAGGCCAGAGACCCCAGAGCCCCTGTGAGAGGGGCAGACCCTGCCCCGGGATACTCACATCGTTTGGAATGGTGAGTTCATGGGAGGTGGTTTGGGCAGAGGCATCCAAACCTGCTCGGAGACAGAGAGAGGGGCGCGGGTGAGGGCGGGGCAGCCGGGGGGTGCAGCACCCCAAGTGCTGCCAGGTTCAGGCTGCTGGGAGGGCTCCGAGCCGGCGGGGCGGGCACTGCAGGCGGGGGGGGCCCTGCAGCCCCGCTGCTCCCAGCCCTGCCTCCCTGTGACACCCCCAGGCCTCTCCCCTGCGTCCCCTCCATCACGGCGGGACAGTCCCAGAGCAGGGGCTGGCACGGGGGCTCCAGCCAGGCACTCGCCCTCCACTCCCACTCTGGGTCCGGCTTTCAGAGCTCCCCTCATCCTCCTCCCTGCTGCCCTGCCGGGCTGTGCTAAGGCAGGCCCTGGCTGGGAGGCTGCTCACACCCCACACGGGGCTGAGCTCATGTGCCTGGGCTGTTCTGAACACACTTTTCCATTTCTCCCCCCTTCCCCAGCCCGCTCCCTGCGAGAGGGAGCAGCGGTGGTGGCCTCAAGCCCTCACTGGGGCTGTGGCAGGGGGACACAGCAGGTGACACCCAGTGCTGTCCCCCGACTCCTGGGGCAGCTCTAGCTCCTGACAGCTCCAGCGCCTCCTCAGCTGGGGGCTGCTCCCCTCTGCGTGGTTTTTTTGGGGTGGGGAGGAGGTCAAAGCTTGGGGCCCACAGCTCGCTGGGACAGCCGAGCCTCCACCCAGTCCTGCTGCTCTCCACTATCCAGCTGTGCTCCAGGGCCCAGGCAGCTGAGCCGGGCTGCACCTCCAGCCCTTCTGGGGCTCCCCTCAACCCCTTCCCCCCCATCCGGGCAGCATCTATCAGGGAGAATGAGACCCCGGTCAGCATCAATACACAACAGAGTAACTACAGATGGTGTGTTTGGATCATTACCCCAATAGCCTTTCACCTCTGCAGAGCTGGAGTCAACGCCTGTTAAGATACAAGTCACAATGAGTTTGGCTGTCTTAAGTTTAGTTTAGAGCCCCAAATGGGTAATTTGGACTTTTTTCTTTCTTTTTTCTTTTTTTAGGTGGCTTGGTTGTTTTCCAGCCATCTTAGCGAATGCACAGTGAATTTGGCACAGTCAGCAGTTGCCTGCTGTGGGCCTGGAGCAGCCGGAGGGGAGAGCGGGTGCTGCGGGCGGGGGCTCCCAGGGCGCTGGCGCAGCTGCGAGCGCCAGGCAGGCAGGGAGGGAGGGCAGCAGCGTGGGCGGACGGATGGAGAGCTGGAGGCCCTGGCCCTGCGGCCCAGACACGTCCCAAGAGCAGTGGTGGTTACCTGGCCGGGCCCGGCAGCGTTTGGGGTTAGGTTTGTGAGAGCTCGGCCCCCGGGCGGGGCTGGGCCGCGGCCGCGCGCGAACGCACACGGAGAGAAGGAGTTTCCATACCACTGAATCCAGTGTTGCCATGAGACATTGGAAAGTGTGACTGTTGCATTGCCAACTGGTGCAGCTTGGTCAGCTAAAGGAGGGACAAGGGAAGACAGGGAGAGGGAGAAAGAGAGAGAGAGAGAGGCTGGCGTTAGCCATTTCCAGGGCCGGGGGCAGCACTCGCCGCGCGCACCCGCACGGACGCGGCCCCGCGCCCGCCCCGGCCCCCGCGCGGCGCCACGGCCCGGCCACGGCGGGCTGGGGGCTGTGCCCACCCCCCGGTGCAGCGAGGGCTGGAGCAGCGCAGGAACAGAAGCAGAGAGGAGCGGGAGGAGGGAGCGTGCCCGGGGCACGGCGGGGAGCGCAGGGCGCGGAGCGCGCTCGGCTCTGCCGCGCCGGCCCGGCTTCCTCGGAGCCCCCGTCCCCCGCGCCAGACCCCCCTCGCTGCCCTACAGGTGCCAGGAGCAGAGAGCAGCCCCTACGGGATGAGGATGGGTGCCAGAGGATGGAGGTGTCCGACAGCGCCGGCCGCCGCCGGGATGGTCCCTCCGCTCCCGGGCGGCCCCGCCGGGCTGGGCCGGGGCCAACCCCCCTCCCCGACTGCCACCTGCGCCCGCTCGCCGGGCCAGCTGTCCCCTGCCCCGGGAGAGCCACCGTGGGGACACGGCCACCGCGTGCTGGCTGGGGGGGGCCCTTCTCGTGCCAAATTGGGGGGGGCAGGGGGGCAAAGGAAAAGCCAGAGCTGGTGTGAAATGCCAAGCCAGGGAGAGGTGGGTTCGGAAAAAAAATATAAGGAGGAGGGAAGTGTCAGAGAGGAGGTGGGGGAGGATCCAAGGAGAGATCTGAGGCCAGATGGAGCTGGCTGCAGGAGGGCCAGCTGAGGGGGGTGAGTGGTTTTTTTTGGGGGGGGGGGGAGGTTCTGGGGAGCTCAGATCAGATCGAGTATTCAGCCCCAAGCTGAGCCAGCTCGAGTGGAGAAAGCATGGAGAAAATTTTTTGGAAGGTGGGGGAGGAAAAGGGTGGATTTCAAGACAAGAAGTTGTAAATAAAAACTTACATCTGGCTGTGGAATGGCATACTGTCCTTGAATGGTATAGGCCTACAAAAGGAGGAAAACAGTCCTATTAACAACCATCGGACAGCCACCCAGGGACAGACAGATTTCAACTAGCCAGGAAGTCAGAGAGCCAAGGTGGAGAGTTCTCCGGGGCGAGGGAAGTGGGGCAGGAGAGGCGGGGACGGATAAATGCTGTCACAAGCAGTTTCTAGGCTGGCGGTTACTCGAATTGGCCTGACGTGGCGGGTACGGGGAGGGGGTGGGCAGAATCGGTGCCGTCCCCCCCCCAAAAAAAAGGTGGCAGACAAAAAATAAGGAAAAAAAAAAAAAAAAAGAAAAAGAAAAAAGGAAAAAAAAAAAAACCAACAAGAGAACGGCTGGGATCTTGATGAAGATGTTATGGTGTGGTGAGTCCGACAATGCTGCTATCCCTGCGCCCCCGCGCAGGCAGGGAGGATCCAACGCCCCCGCCGGCCCTGCTGCTGCTCCTGGCCCCTCTCTGCCCCGGCCCGGCAGCTCCCCCGCCTCCCCTCCCACCCCCAAAAAAAAAGTTTTGCCCCGTTCCGAGTCCTCTCGTCACTCCACACGCCTAGGACAACGTCGCCGGGCAAGCTACAGGTCAGTGCTGGCGCTGGCTACCACTGCTCACACGGCCCAGTGCTCGGAGGGGAACGAGGCGAGGGCCTGACCTGCCACAACTCCGTGTCCCCGAGGTTACAGGGGACAGCCACACACTCCAGATTCCTCCTGAAGCTACCCAGAAAGGGCGAGGCACTGGCTGGGGCCTGGCTGGCTAAGGTTTGGGGAGGTCTGGGGGGGCCGGGCAGGTGGGGGCGGGTGGGAGAGGAGGGGGAGAGGGGGGTACACAGCCTCACTTCCAGGTCACCGGAAGAACTGCAGCCCAGGCTGGAATTGGCCCAAGTTCGTTGCCATGCAGTGGCTGCCGGGTGGCCTGCGTGAGGAGAGGTTGGTGGGCTCAGAGTCCAGTTCCCAGTGGACAGGAGTCCACAGCACAAAAAGCCACCGTTGTCGGTTTTGGGGGACGGGGACAGGGATGCCACCCTTGTTGGCAGTCTCAGAGAGGCCAAGGATTGAACGGGCCGTGGAGACTGAACTCCCCTCTCACCTCCTGAGGTGGTCCCTCCAAGTCAGAGTTGAGGCACATGGATGGGGCGGTGTGGGGGTAGCTCGCACTGCCGCTGCTGTACCTGTCCTGTGGATAAATTAGAGGACTTCAGTCTCCAGGGCTGTCAATCCGAAACCTTTCGCTAACACCAAACTCAACATCCACATTAGCTCAGTGCTGATCGAGGGCTCGCCCTGCTCTACGCGCGACTCTGAGCTGCAGACAGAGAGCGCAAGGCCCACCGGGAGCGGGGCCCGGGGGCTGCTGCGGGCCTGGGCCGGGGACGGGGGCGGAAAGAAGGAAGGAAGGGGAGAAGAGGGGCAAGGGGAGGGAAGAGATGCGTGGCTGTGGAAGCCTGCTCCTCACTGCTCTAACGGGGAGGGGGCCGGCTCCCGCCCCGCCGCTGGCCGGGGCGCGGGGGCTGCCCCCGGTGCAGAGCGGCGGGAGAAGCCGTCGGGGAGGCGGGAGGGGGGGGCTGACCAGGTTCAGGTGGGGAGGAAGAGGCAGGGAGAGGGGCAGGGGTGGGGAGGAAGGGGACGGCGGCAGCTCCGTCCCCAGAACAAGCGTGGCGGGGCTGGGAGGGGGGAGAGCGGAGTCAGGCCTGGCTCTCGGGGAGGCCGGCAGCAGCTACACCCCTTCCCTGACCCCCTTCCCTGCCTACTGAGGCCCCCACTGACCAAGCCAGGCCCTGCCCACCCGAGGGGTGTCCCTGGCACAGGAAGGCAGCGGATGCGTTGTCGCCATGGTCTCTCCGAGCGTTGGGGCAGCCCCAGGGGCGCAGGGTGGGAGCAGCTGACCCGCACCCGGGCCCGTTACAGCGGGACAGGATCCAAGGGACACCCGTCCCCTGTAAGGTGGCTCGGGGCAGGGCCCGGGCCACTGCCCAGCGCAGCGCAGGAGGAACTCAAGCCCAGTCACCTGACACTACTCCTATCTGACACCCTCCCCTCCTGAGAGACGAAGCCTTTGCACACCCCAACCCTACCCGCGGCACAGGCTGAGCCTTTGCACCCCGATAACCACTGGCAGAGAGCAGAGAACCCCCAACCTCCGGGCCAGTCACCCACAGAGGTCACAGCGAGTCCTTGGAGCCAGCCCGGGGCAGGGGGGCAGAGCCCGGCTTAGGCAGCTCGGCCCCGTTCAAGCCCCCACTGCCGCCACCACACTGGCAAACGCATTTTTTGGCCGGTTAATTCAGGAGTGTTTTCCAGCACCCTCTCCTCCCAAATGGGCCGTTTTCTTTGCCTGCTGCCCTCCCGTGGCAGGGGCAGGGGCCCGAGGCCCAGCAGAGCCCTTGGGGCCGAGGGCACAGCGTGGGTGACGGGCACGCGGAGCGGCCGGGGCGCGCTGGCAACTCGGAACGACCCCTGCCCGCCCTCGCTGCCCACCCCGCACCCCAGGAGCAGAGGAGAGGCCTTACCTGGCCGCCTGCAAAGATGACAGGAGAGCTGGATGGCTTGGGTCGGTACGGGATGGTGACACCCTTCGGGGGAGACTGCGTGACAGGCAGGGAGGACAGGTCAGACACCTCGCGCCGCTGGCACTGGCAGCCCCCTCCCCACAGCCCACACCCCCGGGGCTCTGCTCTGCCCCTCCAGCTGGCCCTCTGCTGACCCAGGGCAGCGAGACTTCCTCCCCACCCTGGGCACAGGGCCGAGCGAGGACACCCAGCAGCACAGCAGAGCCGTGGGTGACACCGTGAGCTGCTCTCGAGGCCCTGCTCGACCCCGGTTTTAAGCAGCTCCGAGCCTCACCTGGATGAGGCTGTAATCCCCAGCTATCCCTTTATCCCCCAGAGGCTCCTTTCTTCTCCCTCCCCAGCACTTCCAGCCCTCCAAGGGCAGCAGGATCCCCTGCAGCACCAACTCCCAGGGACAGGCCCGGGGAGGGGCCCTACCTCAAGCATGACGACGCAGATCTGTTTGACGCACTCGATGATGGACTGTGGGATCCCAGCGATGGTGATGGCTCGCTCAGTCGAGTTGGGCAGCATGTCCCCTGCCACCTGGACCTGTGCCCCCGTGCTCTGCCAAGTCGAGGGTTAAAAATAGCCCGTCAGACCCCGGGCAGGGCTGAGACCTCTGTGACCAACCCTGTGCCTGGTTATACATAGCCAAAACTGCCCCCCCAGCTCCTCCTGCCCCCAAAATAAAGTCCTTTAATCCCAGCTGGATACAATTCGGTCACCAGGAGCCTGAGGCAGCAGAGGGGGACCTGGCCTCAGCCCGTCCCTGTAACCCAAGCCAAGCCAGCAGAGTTAATCTAACAGCACCCAGTGCTAAATGGCACGGCCAAGGGCAGCGCTGGCCTGGAGCCCATCTCCCTCTCCAAAATCTGGGAAAAGGCTGGGGAGAGGGCGATCAGGAGCCATGGGAAGGCGGGAGCAGGAACCCAGGCTGTGAGAGACAGCACCAGGCAGAGAAGAGTCTGGCCTGAGTCTCAGTCTGCCAAGCACTAAAATACAGGGAGCACCAAAAACTCCCAGTGGTGCCACATCCCTTGGGCAGGGACAACACAGGGATTTGCCCCTGGGAACACCTGAACCCCCGTGGGTCCCCACGGGCTGGGCAGCACGCACCTCTCGGATCTCCTTGATCTTGCAGCCTCCTTTGCCAATGAGGGACCCGCACTGGCTGGCGGGCACCACGAGCCGGAGGGTGACCGGGGGCCGGCTGGCAGCTGTGCTGTTGGTCATGGAGCTGCTGATGTCCTGCGAGGAAGAGGAGCTGTTGAGGGCTCAGCCCTGCGGGGACGGCACGCGCTGGGGACGTGCCCGGCACAGGGACAGGGAGGTGACGCTGGCACCGGCGGCCGAGGCCAAGGTGACCTCGGGGCTTTCCCAGGACTCGCTCAGCAGCCCAGAAAAAACACAGATGTATTTTGGGGAAGCAGCAGCCAAACTCTGCTGCCTCAATGGAAATGGGTTTAGGCACCGGCCCAGGCTGGGTGCCACCTCAGCCAAGCAGGAACTGCTGCTGGAGGGGGCTCGGGGACTCCACGGCTCCAGGGTCAGCACGGAGCCTCCCTCTGCACCAGGGATCAAGGCAGCAGCTCCGGGAAAAACAATCCCGGCGCCGATTACAGCGGTCATGTGCTGGCAGGGGGAGGGGAGGCACAAGGCCAGGGCTCAACTGACCTACTAAAGCAAAGCTTCAGCTCCAAGGCCGGTGCCCAGAGCGCTGCAGAGCCGTGCAGCCCGTGGAGGACTCTGGCTCCCTGCATTCGGCACTAACAGCTCCAAGCCCTGCAGCCTTTAACGCTGCAGTGAGGGCAGGGAGTTTGGGGACAGAGCTGCCAGCACAGGCTTGTTTGTCCCTGGGTAGTGTCCCAAATCTAAAGGGCAATAGAATTTGTACCACCACAAGCAAGGTGAGGGCCACAGAGCTCTGCCCCACACCAGGTGAGGAGCACTCCCAACCCCTGCTCCCTCCAATCCAGAAATCTCAACATCAAGCCCTGAGAGCAGGCTCTAACACCTGCAAGATCCAGGTTATGTAGCAGCAAAATCCTCCCTGGAAGTCACTGATTTAACAGGACCAGGGACACAATGCAGCTCCTGCAGCCCCATTTCCTCCTTGGCAGGGCTGGGGAGAGAGCTGAGCTGTGGCGTGTGCTGGGGGGAAGTGGCACCAGCACCCGCAGAGCCAGGGGGATTCCAAGCCCCGCTCTGCTCCACGCTGTGGGCAGGAAGTCCCTGCGGAGCCCTGGCTCCAGCACTGCCTGGACCTTGCCCCAGCACGGCACCGGACAAAGATCGGGGCCAGGCAGGGAGACGCCGCTGCCCATGCAGAACAGCGGCCCTGGGCCCCCCGGGGCCACGCCGGGGTCAGCTCTGCCGGAGACAAGGGATAAACGGGGCAGTGACTGCAGGGGGCCGTGGACACACCTCTTCCAGTTTGTCAATGATCATCGCAAAAGCTTTGAAGATGGCGTTGGTGGGTCCCGCCAGGGTGATGATCCGCTCGGGGCAGTTCCCTTCCGAGATGTTGATGCGAGCTCCGCTCTGCGGGGAGGCAAACGCCACCTCAGTGCCCGGGATTCCTGCGGATCCCCCGCCGGGGACAGAGCCCTCCCTCCTCCTCCTCCTCCCCTCCCTCGGCTCGGGCAGCCATCTTCTCCTCCTCGGCTTCCTGCCGCGCCTGCCCACAGCTCCCGGCATTCCCCGCGCCATGCCGCCGCCGCGCCGCCCGCGGAGCCCGCGCCAGGCCCGCCATCCTGCCCCGCTGCCCGCACTCACCTCCTCACGCATCTTCTTCACCGACTCCCCTTTCTGCGAGGGAACAGAGAAGGGAGAGAGGCGTCAGCGCCGCGGCGGGTGGGCAGGGAGGGAGGGAGGGGGACGGAGAGAGGGGGAAAGGGAGGGCTGGGGGAGTTTGTTCCTCACTTACCTTCCCAATGATGCTTCCCACCTCCTGGGATGGAAACAAAAGCACCGTTAGTCAGCGTTTTAAAAACTCCTGGAGCCCCAAGCCTAAACTCAGCTCTTTTCACAGTCAAAACAAGCTCCTGAGCACTTGAGTTCTGCCCCTCAGATAACCGGGGTTTATCCCAGTTGTGCTGATCTTGTTCCCACCTTCGCTCCCATCAAGTCGCTCTGCCCCCCCCCAATAATTATTTCCTTTGCTGGGTGCGCCCCAGGATCTGCCCGGGCACCTGCAGCACGTTCCCAGCCCCACAGCAGCTCCAGAAGACCCCACGGAAGCGCCCAGCCCACCCCGTGCCCCGCCAGGGCTCCAGGCAGGCGGCTGGGGACACGAACCTTGCCGTGCATGAGTAGCCGGATGGTGAGCGTGACATTGAGACCCCCTTCGATGACTCCGGTGTCCATGGTGGGCAGCGCGGGGTCGGCTCAGGCTGCAGCAGCGCTCGGGCCTCGGCTGGGGGGAGAGGGGCTGCGTGAGTGGGGGGCTGCGACCTGAGGGGCTCTGCCAATCCCCCCCAGCCTGTCCAGGCAGGATTCCAGCCTCCCTGTGCTGCTGCGCCCCTCAAATCACCCCTTCAAGTGTTGGGACAATCCGTGGTGGTTTGGCTCCTCCTCCTATGAATTTCCAGAGCTGAACTGGCCCCATCCCATCTGGATCCAGCAACTCTTGGGGTCATGAGGGTGCTGCTCAGCCCCTGCCTCCTCCCAGCCCTGCTCCTTGCAGGGGTTTCCCTGAGGGACAGCTGAATACTTCAGGGTGACCCCCGGTAGCACTGGGGACACAAATGGTTCCTGGACACAACCAGGGATGCCGAGGGGACACTGAGGACTAATCGTGGTCCCTACAGGTCCGGGGAAGCCGCTGTTCCCTGCGAGCCCCACACTCTTCCCAGCCCAAGTCTTCCTGCAGCTGCCCGATGGGAGCGGGCACCCCAGTCGCAGGGGTTCGGCCCGCTGGACAGGCGGGATTGTGGAGAAAATAAACAGCATCGGCGTTCCCGAGCCCGCGCGGGGCCCCCCGGAGCAGGTTCCGAGGCGATTCCCTCAGACCCAGATAAGGCCACATGAGCGCACGATCAGGTTTCAAACCACCTGAGTCGGCAGCGGTTGCAAAACAGCCCGGCCGGCCCCTGCCGAGCTTTTCATAGGAATCCGGTAAATAAACTCCCATTTCGGCCGCCGCTTATGCCTCATCAAAGTTTAACCACGGCCGAGGCAGGCCCGGGGCCGCGCTGCCTCGCTGGCACCAGGGCTTTGCCGCGGCCTGCATCAGCCCGGCCCGGCATTCCCCCGATCGGGGAGCGGAGCCCGGGATCGCAGCTCCGACAGCGGGGCGAGGGCGAAACGGGCCCCGAGCCCGCCCGCCCCGGCAGCCCGGGCCCGTCCCGGGGACAAAAGCGGCCGAGCGGCCCCGCCGGGGGTGACGCGGGCCCGGGCCGGGCTCTCGGCGAGGCCTTTCCGCAGGGAAACTTCCCCGAGCTCGGCCCGGCGCCGGATCCCCCCGCCCCCGGCACCTCCGTCCCAAAGCCGGGGACGCGGCTGCTGCGGCGGGGACGCGGCTCTGAAACGAGCCCGTCCCTGAGGCGGGGACGCGGCACCGGAGCCAGCTCAGCCCTGCGGGGCGGATGGGGGGGGAACCGGGCAGGGAGTCCCGGCTCCAAGCCGGGCCGGGGGGAGCGGAGCGGCTGTCCCGGAGCGACCCCGAGTTGCGATGGAGCCCCCGGATGGGGCCCGATCACAAGGCGGCTGAGGGGGATCCAGGGCCGGCGGCTCCGAACGGGGCTCGGAGCCCGGCGGGGGGAAACCGGCCAAGCGCCGGGAGAGCGGGAGGGCCGCGGAGAGCGGGGGGAAAAATGGGCCTCTGCATCCCGGACTGGGCCGGGAGGCACCGACCCGGGGCTCCGAACCCGCTCTGAACCGGGCACCACACCGTTCGGCTCCGGGCAGGCCCGGGGGGAAGACCCGGATCCCCCGGGGGGGCGGCGGCCCCGCGCAGGCCCGTCCGTGCGCCCCCTTCCCGCTCCGGCGGGGGGAAAACAACAGCGCGGGATGGCGGAAAAATCGGGCCCGGGCGGGAAAAGAAAAAAAAAAAACTAAAAGAAAAGAAAATCAAAAAATCAAACTCCAAGAAAACGGAGTAGAAAGAAAGAAAAAAAAAATTCTCCCCACGCCCCTCGGGGCCCCCCCGCAGCCGGCCCGGGCGGGGGGCGGCGGCGCCATGTGACGCACGCGGCGCCCCGAACCCCCCCTGCCCGGTTCCGGCGGGGGGGGGAGCCGCGGGGGGGGCGGCGGGAGGCGGCAGCGGCGGCCCCCGAGGCCCCCGGGGCCGTTTGTGCCCCCGGCCGGCGGCGCGGGGCGCGCGGGCCGCACAGGCCGCACAGGCCGCGCAGGCCGCGGGCGCCGTGAGGGCGCGGCCGGCGGGGGGGCGGCGGGGGGGCCGCGCTGAGGGCCCGGCCCGGGGGGGATCGGACCCGGATGGCGGCCGGGGGGGCGCGGGGGGCCCGCGGGGAGGGCCGGGGGGCGGCGGTGGGGGGGCGATGGGGGGGGGGGGGGGGCGGGGGGTCGGGCCTACCTGTGTCGGCGCCGGTAACGGCGTTGGGCGAAGGGCGCTCCGGGCGGAGCGGGAGGAGGGAGGGCGGGAGGGAGGGGGGGGGGAGGCGGGGAGGGAGCGCGGCGGGCGGGCGCGCGGGATGGCGGCGGCGGCGGCGCGGGCGCGGCTGCTCCGGCTGCGGCGGCCGCGGGTCTGGGAGGGGGCGGCGGGCGCGGCCCGATTTACACCCGCCCCGACCCGGAAACGCACGGCGCGCGCGGGGCGGGACGGAGCGGCCGCCGCCCCGCACAGCGCCCCCTTGCTTCGGGGAGGTCCGGGAGGGGACTGGGGCAATGGGGGGAACTGGGGGGCACTGGAGGGGCCTGGGGGGCAACGGGGGAGCAATGGGGGCACTGAGGGAGCTCTGGGGGAAATAGGGGTAAAGGGGAACGAATAAAAATATGATAGAATTGTGTATGGGAGCTATGGGGCAACTGGGGGGAAATAGGAAGGGCTGGGGGGAAATAGGGGCAGGGGGGCACAGGGCAGCCCGCGGTTTGTGTCCTCCCCCAAGCCCAGGCCCCCTCGGCACGAAGGAGACGCTGACGCACTTTGGGGTGTCCCAGAGCTTTATTGGGGGACAGGGGGGACAACCTGGGACCCCCCCAACCAGCAGTAGGGGACGGGGAACAGGATGGGGGTCCCAAGAGAGTCCAGGTGGTTTCTGGTGGTCCCAGGTGATTCTGGGGGGTCCTGCGGGTGCCTCAGTCGGAGCTGCTGGAGGAGGAGGACGAGGACGAGGACGAAGAGCGCTGGGGGGGACAACAGAGCCATGAGCCCCCGAGGGGGGCTGGGGGTGACCCCCTGTGTCCCGCCCGGGTCTCCCCCACCTTGTGTCTCTTGTGAGCCTTCTTCATCCTCTTCTTCATCTTCTTTGCCGCCTTCTTGTCCAGCCCGGGGGGGAGCGAGGGGAGCACTCCCGGGTGGGGGAGCACCCCCGGGTGGGGGGGCTGCGGCAGGGGGGGGCCCAAGGGGGGGCCCGAGGGGGCCAGAGGCGGCCCCGGGGGGTACGGGGGGGGCCCAGCGGGGTACGGGGGCTGCCCTGGCCCCCCCAGCGGGTTGGGGGGCGCCGCGGGCGGGGGGTACACGGGGTTGGGGGGTGGGACCTGGGGGGGGTACGTGGGGTTCGGGGGGTACGCGGGGTTGGGGGGGGGCGGCTGTCCTGGGGGGGAAAAAGGCGGAGATTGAGGGGGGGGTCTGACCCTGGGGGGGGTCAAGGCAGCCCCCCCAGTTTGGGGTGTCCCCCTGTACCTGCACCAGGGTTCCACATGGCGGGAGACTCCAGGACCTGGGGGGGCACGGGGGGTGAGCGGGGACCCCCGAACCCCCCCAGGCACCCAGGGCAAACTGAGTCAGGGGGTTTGGGGGGCCCCCCCGGGACTGGATCGAGCCGGGCGGCGGGGGAGCTGCAGAGGAGTCGGAGGGTTTCGGGTGCGGGGGGGATTTGGGGTTTGGGGTGCACGGGGGGGTCCTGGGACTTCGCTCCCACCTTCGCTCCGGCCGCGGCCCCTCCCGGCAGGAAGCGGGGGCGGGGCTTGACCGGGGGCAGGGCTTATGGCGGGCTCCTCCCCGGGGGCGGGGCCTGGTCCTGCCCCCTCCCGCCCGGGTCCCGGTGTCCCCCTGCCCGCCCCGTGCCTCAGTTTCCCCGCACGCACCTGGCCGGGGGCGGCCGCTGGGCCGGGGTCCCCCGGGGCCGGTGCGGGCCCCGCGGCCAAGCGCTGGAGCCGCTGCAGCGCCCGCTCGGCCGAGAGCCGCGCCTCGGGGTCCGGGTCCCAGCAATCCTCCAGCAGCTCCGGCAGAGCCCCCCCGGCCTGTGGGACCCCCACCCACCCGGGTCAGCGGGGGATGTCACCCGGGGATGTCACCCGGGGATGTCACCCCGAACGGGGACAGCCCCCGGTGCCCTCAGCACCATCGCTCCAGCGGGGAGGGGACCCCTGGGCAGCGACCCCCCCAAGCACCCCCGGGTACCCGAAACGCCCCCGGGGACCCAGGCAGGGACCCCCCCTCGGACCCCCGGCCCCTTGCCCGCGCCCACCCAGGGGGGTCCCGGGGGTCCCGGGGCTCTGACCTGCGGGGTGCGGTGCCAGGCCGGGGGGATGAGCGGCCGCCGCCTCTCGTCCGCGGCCAAGCGGCGCAGCTGAGCCCCGCTGGGGCTGGAGCCCAGCTCGGCCTCGTAGGCCAGCCGGAACGGCGGCACCGGGGCTCCTGCGGGCGGGGAGGCCGGGGGTCAGCGGGGCCGGGGGGCCGCAGGCAGCGCGGGGGGACCCGCGGCGCTCACCGGGGCTCAGGGCCTGGCAGCGGGACAGGATCTCCCAGAGCAGCAGCCCCAGCGCGTAGACGTCGGCCTGGCGCAGCGCCCGGCCCCAGGCCCGCAGGTCCAGGCTCTCATCCAGGATCTCGGGTGCCAGGTACCGCTGGGTGCCCGCCTGCGCCACACCGGGCCCTGAGCGGGGGCTCGGGGCCACCCCGGCTGCTGGGGCCACCGGGGCCACCAGAGCCACCAGGGCTACCAGGGCCACTGGGCCTCCATGCCAAGGACAGGCTCAGCTGGCAGCCACAGCCCACACTGCCAGCGACATCTGGGGTGCCATCCCCAGCCCAGGGCTGTCACCTTCCCATACCAGGCCATGCCACCCCACCCCTGTCCCCCTGTCACCTTGCGGATGGCCACGCTGTGCCGGCTGCTGGCGCTGTCCTGGGTGCGCGGTGGCAGCGCCAGCGCCAGCCCGAAGTCGCCGATGGCGCAGGTGCCATCCTCCCGCACCAGCACGTTCTGGCTGCTCAGGTCCCGGTGCACCACGCTGGGCTTGTACAGCCCTGGGGACACCGAGGGTCACGGGGGGACAGGGCAGGGACAGGGCAGGGGGACAGGGCACACCGGGGGTGCCGTCCTCACCGTCACGCCACAGCTCCTGGTGCAGGAAGGCCAGGCCGCGGGCCAGGGACAGCGCCAGGCGCACGCTGCCCGCCCAGGTCCCCACGTGCTGTCCCAGGAAGTGGCGCAGGGAGCCCTGGGGACCCGCGAGGGACACGAGTGGGGACGTGGGGCACCCCCCAATATCCCCCACACATCTCCCCCCACCGGGCCCCCATCCCTGTGCTCCCTGACTGTCCCACGCACCCCCCTGAGGCCCCTCAATCCCTTGCACACCCCAAGCCCCCCAAATCCCTGTTATAACCAACCGAGCCCCCCGAGCCCCCATTACTCCCGTACCCCCTGAACCCCCCAGACTCCTGTTACCCCCCTCCCTGTACCCCCCATACCCCCAAACTCCTGTTACACCCACCCCTGTTATCCCCCGAGCCCCCCAAAGTCCCGCGACCCCCGTCCCGGTCCCCCCCAGCCCCCGGGGTGACCCACGGCCGGGTAGAGCTGCAGCACCAGGAGCCCCCCGCGGGCTCGGGGCGCGGCCTCCCGGGTGTGCAGCAGCCTGGCCACGTTCTCGTGCTCCATCAGCGGCAGCGAGTGCACGGCGCGTTCGGCCGCGAACCTCCGGCCGGCCCCGGCCGCGAACGCCTTGATGGCCACGGGCCGCTGGCGCAGCGTGCCCCGCCACACGGCCGAGAAGCGCCCGGACTGCAGCACCTGCCCCGCGGCGGGGACACGCACAGGGAACACGGCTGGCACCGGGTGTCCCCGAGCCCCGGCACCCCCACTCAGGGACCACCTTTGGGGGTCCCTCAGAGCTGTTGTGCCCCCCCCGGCCTGATGCCCCCTCTGCCATGGGTGTCCCCACGTCCCCTCCCCATATGGGTGTCCCCTCCCAGCGCCACCCCCTTCCCTCCTTCCCTGCCCTCCCCCCTGGATGCCCCTGTTGGGTGTCCCTCCCCCCATGGTGGGTGTCTCCCGGGGGGTGTCCCTCGCCCCGTGGGTGTCCCCCGCCCCATGGTGTCCCCCCGTGGGTGTCCCCTGCCCCGTGGGTGTCCCCCGCCCCGTTAGGGTCCCCCCGTGGGTGTTCCCCGCCCCAGGGGTGCCCCGCACCTGCAGGAAGTGCAGTGCAGGCAGGTCCGGGCTGGGGGGCTCCGGGGGGGGGACCCCGATTCTCCGTCCCCCCCGCGGTGGCTGCCCCGTGCGGGCCCTCGTCCGGCGCAGTCCTGGATGGGGGACACCAGGGACACCCCGATCCGGGGACCCCCCGACAGGAACCCCCCCAAATCAGGGACACGGGACCTGGGGACACCAGGGACCAACAGCCCCCCCTCGCCAGGCAGGGGACATGGGGGATGTGGCATCCCGGGGGACACACCCAGGACACCCCACCTGGGACACACCCAGGACACCCCACCCGGGACGCCCCACCCCAGGGGGTCACAAGGACGCCAGGGATCCCCGCCCCAGGGACAGGGTGACACAACACTTGGGGACCCCCCCCTCCACCCCGGCAGACCCCCACTCTGGGAACACCAGAGATGCGGCCTTGGGGACACCCAGGGGACATGGGGTAGGGGCCGGCTGTGCCCGGGGGTCCCCCCGTCCCCGCCGTGTTCCTGCCCCTACCGAGGACGCCCAGACAGATGAGGAGGATGAGGAGGAGGGGGCTGGCGCCCAGCAGCCACAGGGTCCCCGCGGACCCCCCCTGGCCGGGCACTGGGGACAGAGACTGAGGTGACACGGAGCCCGGCTGAGCCCCCGGGTGTCCGGGGTGGTGGTGGGGGACACTTTAGGGGATCCCATGGCTTCCCCAGTGCCCCCCGAACCCCCTCGGCCCCGTACCTGGGCCCGGGCGGGGCCCCCCGGCGGCCGCCGCGGCGCCGGTGGCGTTGCCGTTGCAGAGGTGGCCGTGGCACAGGCACAGCAGCACGGAGCTGCCCGGGTGGCCCGCGGGGCTGGGCGCGCAGGTGGCCGAGGGACAGGCGTCCCCCCGCCCCCCCCAGCAGCCTGGGGACAGCGGCGCGGTCACCCCGGGGGGGGGGCAGGGGACAGGTGGGACCCCCGTGCGGGTCCCCCCCGCAGCGGCTCCTCCCCAGCGCCGCCGCCGCCGCCGCTCAAGGCCAAGGCCAAGGCGGCCGCTGGGGACGGACCAGAACCTCCCCAATCCCGCCTGGCCCGGATCAGCCTCTGCTCCTGCCCGCCCGGCCCGGATCCGACCCCTTTTGCCTCCCCAAACCCCTCCAGGGCAGCACCGAAGCCCTCAGTCCTGCCCCAGCCCTTTCTATCCCTCCAAATCCCCCCCTGGGGCAGGACCGACCTCTCCATCCTCCCCCAAACCCCCCCGGGGCAGAACCAGGCTCTCCATCCTACCCCAAAATCCCCCTGGGCAGGACCGACCTCTCCATCCTACCCCAAAATCCCCCCGGGCAGGACCAACCTCTTCATCCTCCCCCAAAATCCCCCCGGGGCAGGCTCAAAGCGCTGCCCCTCTTTCTCCCTGCCCAGAGCCGGGGGTCCCGGGGTCTCCCCCTTTCCCCTGCCCAGAGCCGGGGGTCCCGGGGTCTCCCCCTTTCCCCTGCCCAGAGCCGGGGGTCCCGGGGTCTCCCCCTTTCCCCTGCCCAGAGCCGGGGGTCCCGGGGTCTCCCCCTTCCCCTGCCCAGAGCCGGGGTCCCGGGGTCTCACCCTGCACCAGAGCGTGGCTGCGGTTCCAGATGCCCACGCAGCACTGCCCGGGGGGGCAGCGCACGGCGCCGGCCGCCGCCCCCCCCGCGTCGCCCAGCGCGCCCCGCACGCTCGGGTGCTTGTAGGACACGCAGGTCACGTTCTGGGGACCTGCCGGGGACACCTCGCACCAGGGGGGGCTCTGCACCTCCCCAGAAGGGCCCCCCAGCCCCGGCTGTGCCCCCCCTGCACCCACCTGGGCGCCCCATGGGAGCCTCCGCGGGGCCGGTGGGAAGAGGAGCGGAGCAGGAGCAGCAGGAGGAGGAGGAGGAGGAAGAAAAGGAGAAGGAGAAGGAGGAGGAAGGTGCTGCCCCCGCATCAGGGAGGAGAGAGCCGGGGTGTCTGGGGAGGGGGGCAGCCAAGCCTGGCCCCCTGCCCTGCGTCACCCAAACGGAGCTCAGTGTCCCCTGTCCCCTCTGCCACCCCTAAAACCAGCCTGAGACCCCCCAAAAGGGGCTCAGTGTCCCCTGTCCCTGCTGGTGCCACTCTGGGACCAACTGCACCCCCCCAAAACTGGCCTGTGACCCCCCGAACGCAGCTCAGTGTCCCCTGCCACCCCCCAAAACCGGCCTGTGACCCCCCAAAAGGGGCTCAGTGTCCCCTGTCCCCCCCTGCCACCCCCCAAAACCGGCCGTGCCCCCCAAGGGACCCCCCCTCAGACTTCCAGACAACGCCAGCGACTCGTGTTTATTACAAAAAGAACTCGTCGTTCCCCATTTACAAAGGAGCCCCCCAAAACTAACAGTTTCATCTAAGTCTTTTTGTACAAAAAAATAGCACTTTGGGACCCAAAAAAAACAATCATCCACCACCCCCTCCCCCCCAAAAAAAATCGCCTTTGGGGGGGGAGGTTTATGACATCAGCCACCGGATTTGTAAAAACCAACCCCCCCTCCCCTCCCCTTCCCTAAATTAAAACAACAGAGACGGGACGAGATCAAACAGGGAGAGAATTATTGCCAGTTTGGGGGGGCTGGACCCCCCAGGACCCCCCCGCTGCATAGAGAACCGGCCCCGGCCCCCTGGAATGAAGGGGTGACAGTGGATTAGAGCCGGGGGCAGCCCCCAGAGCCCCCCGGCCCCTCTGCGGGGCGTGGGAGCGGAGCAGGGGGGGCTCGTCCCCAGCCTGGCCCCCCCTTGTCAAGGCACGTTTGTGTTTTGTGTCCCGGGAATGGCCGGGGGGCTTTGGGGGCTGCTGGGGGGGTTTGGGGGTGCCGGGAGCAGGGTGGGGACCCCGGTGCCGACAGAGCCAAAATGGGGGCGGGGGGAGGACCCAGCTGCCCCCCCACCCCCCCCGGCACTGGGAGCAGCGCTGGTGGTGTGGACCCCCCCCCCCCCAAAAATGCTCTGATCCCCCCAAAATGCTCTGATGCCCCCCAAAACGCTCTGATCCCCCCAAAACACCGCAGGGGAGCAGCCCAGGCTCTGAGAGAGCCCCCCGGGGGTCCCTGGGGTCCCCCTCCATCGCGGCTGCGTTCCCATGGGAAAGCCGAGCTCCCTGGGGACAATCCATGCGCAGGGAGGGGACACCGGGGACATCACCGGCAGGGGACACGCCGGGGACGTCCCAACGCCGGAGCCGGGGTGGGGTTTGGCACTTGATCCCCCATGGGGACAGAGCTAGGCTCGGGGGGCGTCGGGGCGGGGGTAAAATCACCAAATTGACCATTAAATTAAGAAACCTCCTGGTTTTTGTCCCAATCCTTTGTGGATTTCGGGCTGGGGGGGGGGTCCGGGGGAGCTCATAGTGCTTCACAGGGTTATTAAAATACAAATGCTTAAAGTTTCCTATATAAAAATATACAAATGCAAAAATAGATATCGAGAGAGAGAGCCGGGGGGGGCTGGGGGGGCCGGGCCCTGCGCCCCCTCCCCGGGGAGCTTCTGCTGCCTTTCCTTTTTTTTGCGTGTTTTTTACAAAAAAACCCCTCCAAATCAAAACAAGATTCCTGCTTCCCGCCGGCTCCCGGAGCTGCCGAGCGAGCGGGGCAAAGCTCGGAATGGAGATGGGGCAGCCGGGGCAGCTCCTGCTGGCCCCAGGGACTCCGGCTCCTCCCCGGGCTCCTGGCTCGGCTGCAGCTTCTCCCGGGACAACGGGGAGCGGGACACGGAAGCACTGAGGGGCTGCGGGGCGGCTGCTCTCCACCTGCCCTGGCGAGGACAGCGCCCCAATGCCCCCGGGAACGGCCCCGAGAGGTGAGAACAGCCCGGGGCAGGTGGGAGTGAATGGCCCGGGGCAGGTGAGAACAGCCCGGGGCAGGTGGGGATGGCCCGGGAAGGTGGGGATGGATGCCCCGGGGCAGGTGGGGATGGATGCCCCAGGAAGGTGGGGATGGATGCCTTGGGGCAGGTGGGGATGGATGCCCTGGGGCAGGTGGGGATGGATGCCCCGGGGCAGGTGGGGATGGATGCCCCGGGGCAGGTGGGGATGGCCTGGGGCAGGTGGGGATGGATGCCCCGGGAAGGTGGGAATGGCCAGGGCAGGTGGGGATGGATGCCCTGGGCAGGTGGGGATGCCCTGGGGCAGGTGGGGATGGATGCCCCGGGCAGGTGGGGATGGCCAGGGCAGGTGGGGATGGATGCCCTGGGCAGGTGGGGATGCCCTGGGCAGGTGGGGATGCCCTGGGGCAGGTGGGGATGGATGCCCCGGGCAGGTGGGGATGGCCTGGGGCAGGTGGGGATGGATGCCCCGGGAAGGTGGGGATGGATGCCCCGGGAAGTTGGGGATGGATGCCCCGGGGCAGGTGGGGATGGATGCCCCAGGAAGGTGGGGATGGATGCCCCGGGCAGGTGGGGATGGATGCCCTGGGGCAGGTGGGGATGGCCAGGGGAAGGTGGGGATGGATGCCCCGGGGCAGGTGGGGATGGATGCCCCAGGAAGGTGGGGATGGATGCCCCGGGCAGGTGGGGATGGATGCCCCGGGGCAGGTGGGGATGGGATGCCCCGGGAAGGTGGGGATGGATGCCCCGGGAAGGTGGGGATGGATGCCCCAGGAAGGTGGGGATGGATGCCCCGGGGCAGGTGGGGATGGCCAGGGGAAGGTGGGGATGGATGCCCTGGGCAGGTGGGGATGGATGGCCCAGGAAGGTGGGGATGGATGCCCTGGGGTAGGGGGGATTCATGGATCAGCGGCCATCCCGGGGGGGCTCCCCTCTGCACTGACCCCAAAATGGGAGCAGGGAAGTTCTGGGTCCCCTCCTGGGCTCCTGCCCCGCTCAGGCCCTGCTGGGCTCACCCCAAAGCTGCTGCCTGGGAACAACCCCAGGTTTCCTTTTGGGGATGCACTCCCTGCATCCCCCAGCCCCGGGCAGGGCAGCCGGGATGCGGCTGGGGCAGGAAGAGGAGGGTGTGGGAGGAAGAACGGAAAGGACCGAGCCCTCCCCCGGCGGGAGGAGCAGGATCCTGCAAAACCCTTTTTGGGGGTTTTTTCTCCAAACTGTCCCTATTTCCAGCACCCTTTTTTTTTGTCAGGAGCCACCTCCAGCGGTGCCACAACAAAACCCTCGAGTGTCCCTCGTGTCCCTGCGGTGCTTCCCCCTCGCTCCAGATCGGCTGAGCTCCGCAGATTCTCCTTTTTCCCGATTATTACTATAATTATTATTAATTCCAATGCTGGCTGTAATAAAAAAAATCAACTTTTCCCCCCCGAGGAGGCTCCAGTTGTCCCCCCAGGGCTGCGTCCCAGCCCCTCTGTCCACGACCTTCCCATGGAGCAACTGCACTCCCACGGGACAGGGAGCCTTGCCAAGAAAACGGCTGGAAAAAACCAAGATCCAAGAAAAAAAAATAAAAACAACACCTGCCAAGGCAGGGGAGGGCAGTGGGAGTCCAAGGGTGAAAAATCCAGCGGGATCTCCCCCCGAGAATGCCAAAGGAATTACAGAGTCACCTCAAAGCAAAGCGCCGACAGCCCGGGAGGGGTCGGGGGCTCTGATGGGAAATGGGACCTGGGGAGGGAAGGGGAGCTCGGGCATCGTCCGGCGCGCCCCAGAGGGGCCGACCTGCTCCAGGATAAGGCATCAAAGGGACCACGCCATGGTCACAGCAACATCTCTCCTCTCTCAAACGAACACATTTTATATTTTTATATATATAATAATAATATAGAATCTTTTCTCTTCTTTTTTTTTTTGTTTTTTTTTTTTTTTGCTTTTTTGTTTTTTTGTGTTGGTTTTTTTTTTTTTTTGTATTGTTTTGTTGGTATTTCTGTCGTTGGGTTTTTTTTTTTTTTGCCTTTTTTTTTTTTGCTAAAAGGACCGAGGCATGATGACGCCAAGGGACCTCGGGTCGGGGAGGCAGGAGGGGAGGGAAAAGGGACAAAAAAAAAGGGGGGGGGGGGGGAAAAATCAAGCCGAAATTAAAAAATATATATATATATAGCTCTGGCCTTCAGGTGGAGGTGGCGGCCGGGCCGTGCCGGAGGCGCCGTCCCCGCGCGCGGAAGCCTCGGAAGCCTCAGAAGCCGTTGCCGCTGATGTTGATGGACTGCAGGTCGGCCACCTGCATGACGTTGATGCCGCTGCTGGCCAGGCGGGCGATGCCCTCGGGGCAGATGGCCTCCATGGCCACCATGTTGGTGGCGATCAGCGCCGAGGGCGTGGCGCCGCCGTTGCCCTCGGCCGAGGCCGCCGTGTCCATGGGGACGGCCGAGACGTTCATGGCCACGCTGGCGGCGCCTCCCTTCTTGTTCTGGTGGGTCTTGATGTGCTTGGAGAGGTGGTCGCTGCGCATGAAGCGTTTGGGGCACTCCGGGCAGGCGAACTTCTTCTCTCCTGGGGGAGGGACGGGGCCGTGAGGGACGGAGGGGAAAAGGTTGGGATTTGGGAAGAGGTTCCTGCCCTCTGTGAGAGGGGAAGACCTGAGTGCCAACGCTCCAGGACGCTGGAATTTTGGGGAAAGGTTCCTCCCCACGAGAACGCTCGGGCTCTGGAGGGGCTCTCAGCCCCAAGAGCTCGAAGCCAACCTCTCAGGAGGTTGGAATTTTGGGAATAGTTTGGGACCTTGAGAAAAGGTTCCTCCCCTGTAAGAATGCTCAGGCCCTGGAGGGGCTCTCAGCCCCAAGAGCTCAAGGCCAATGCCTGAGCTCTTCCAGCGTGGAATTTCAGCCCCACGGATCCCTGAGGCTGCCCCACAAGCCAGAGCAGCCCCCCAGAGCCCCCAGAGCCCCCAGCCCCACCTGTGTGCGTGCGCTTGTGCCGCTGCAGCTCGTCGGAGCGGGTGAAGCGCTTCCCGCACAGCACCCAGGTGCAGATGAAGGGCCTCTCCCCCGTGTGCCACCGCAGGTGCGCCCGCAGGTGAGACGTCTTCCCGTACACCTTCCCGCAGCCCGGCACGTGGCAGATGTGCTGCTTCTTCTTGCCTGGATCCCCAGAGCTCCTGCAGGAAGAAAAGGGTTAAACCTGAGGGAATTTCAGGGGATAGGCCTGGGGGGGTGGAGCTGCTGGACTGGGTTGGGACCCACCCGTGGGATTGATGGGTTTGGGGTGAGGCTCAGCCCGGTGGAGTGCCAGGTCCTGCCCCTGGCCCACAGCAGCCCCATGGGACACAGGGAATCGGGGCTGGGAAGCTGGGAAAGGACCTGGGGGTGCCCAGGTGGCCCCATGCATGTGGCACCTGGGGACACGGGTGGCCTTGCCAGGGCTGGGGGAGCAGCTGGAGCTGAGGATTGAGGGACCCTTCCCAACCCAAGTAACTCCACAAACGAGGCCCCTGGTGGCAGAGCCGCGGGCAGCAGCCTCACCTGCCCTCTCCTTCCTTGCAGTAGGGACAGGTGCAGGCTTCCCGCCGTGTTTTCCGGCCCTGCTGGGGCTGGGGGTCGGGGCTGGTCTCCCCCTCCTCCACGGCCGCGCTCTCGTCGCCCAGCCCGTCCCCGCTGCCGCCGTGCAGCCCCAGCTGGGCCCCGTGCTCACCTGCGAGGCAAGGAACAGGTTACAGCAGGCTCCTCACCTGGACACCAGGCTCTCCTCTGCCAAAGCTCAACCCCATCCTTTTCCCTCGGCCTTCCTGACATTTCCCAGCCTGGGGCTCTCCCTGGCCTCCCCAGCCCCTGATCTCCCACATTTCCCCCATTTTGGTGCAGGTCTTTAATTTATTTCCAGGGGCTGTGATTCCAGACCCAAATCCGCCTTTTTCCCCCCAATTTCCTCACCAGGAAGGACACGCTGTCACCTGAATGTGGCAGGTTTGAGACAAATTCATCTTTTCCCCAACAATTTCCTCATGAGGAATCCGATTTCTGTGACCTGAGTGTGTCAGGTTTGAGACGAGCACACCTGGGGTTTTATCTCATTCCAGAGTTGCTCTCCCAAGGCTGGGAAATGAAGCTCCAGGCTGGAATTACTCCCAAAAATCCCATCTGTGGCTTTTCCTGGTGCTGTTTCCAGCAGCTCCAGTGAGGAGGAGGCGACAGGAAGGTCAGTGGGGGTGTCCTGGTCACTCACTGCACTTTCCAAAGCTGGCATTCCCAAAGCCCAGCCCACGATCCTTCTGGGAAGCCCTGCTGAGAGCAGCGCCTCGGCCAAGCAGGGAAATTTCCTTTACAATCCCCGTTTTCCCCATAGGAGCTCCGAGGCAGGAGCCAGGGGGGTTGGAGAAGGATAAATTTCAAATCCCCCATGAGGCACAGGCTGGGCACTCCTGGAGGTGCCAGGAGGGAGTTTCACAACCCGGAGACGGTGCTGGGAATGAGGAAGAATTCCTGGCAGGAACAACCTCCCCAGTCCCTGCTGGTGCCGGTGCCAGCAGGCGTCAGTGGTGCCTGGGCAGAGCTCCACGAGGGACAGGAGCCACCAGAACAGATCCCTGGGGCTCAGGAGCCACCAGAAGAGATCCATGGGGCTCAGGAGCCACCAGAAGAGATCCATGGGGCTCAGGAGCCACCAGAACGGATCCCGGGGGCTCAGGAGCCACCAGAAGAGATCCCTGGGGCTCAGGAGCCACCAGAACGGGTCCCTGGGGCTCAGGAGCCACCAGAACGGGTCCCTGGGGCTCAGGAGCCACCAGAAGAGATCCATGGGGCTCAGGAGCCACCAGAATGGGTCCCTGGGGCTCAGGAGCCACCAGAATGGGTCCCTGGGGCTCAGGAGCCACCAGAATGGGTCCCTGGGGCTCAGGAGCCACCAGAATGGGTCCCTGGGGCTCAGGAGCCACCAGAACGGATCCCTGGGGCTCAGGAGCCACCAGAACGGGTCCCTGGGGCTCAGGAGCCACCAGAACGGATCCCTGGGGCTCAGGAGCCACCAGAAGAGATCCATGGGGCTCAGGAGCCACCAGAACGGGTCCCTGGGGCTCAGGAGCCACCAGAACGGATCCCTGGGGCTCAGGAGCCACCAGGAAAGTGAAGAAATCTTCCCTAGAATCCAAGCTGAAGCTTCCCAGCACAGCCTGAGGCCGTTTGCCATGTCCCGGGAGAAGAGGCAGGAGCAGGCTGGGAGGTTTGCTGCCCCCCGGCCCACAGGGATGCAGATTCCCTGGAAAAGGCAGGGCTGGCCCGTCAGGGAATGCCAGGGAACGCTTCAAGCACCCCTGGGGGCAGAGCCCGGCGCTGTCACACTGGGGACAGGGCAGGAGCAGCCGGGATGTCACCAGGGGCTGTCACCGGGGGCTGTCACCAGGGGGTGTCACCAGGGGGTGTCACCGGGGCTGTCACCGGGGGGTGTCACCGGGGGCTGTCACTGGGGGGTGTCACTGGGGGGTGTCACCGGGGGCTGTCACCGGGGGCTGTCACTGGGGGGTGTCACTGGGGGGTGTCACCGGGGGCTGTCACCGGGGGATGTCACCGGGGGCTGTCACCAGGGGGTGTCACCAGGGGATGTCACCGGGGGGTGTCACCGGCGGCTGTCACCGGGAGATGTCACCGGGGGCTGTCACCGGGGCTGTCACCGGGGGATGTCACCGGGGGGTGTCACCGGGGGGTGTCACCGGGGGGTGTCACCGGGGCTGTCACCGGGGGCTGTCACCGGGGCTGTCACCGGGAGATGTCACCGGGGCTGTCACTGGGGGCTGACACCGGGGCTGTCACCAGGGGCTGTCACCAGGGGATGTCACCAGGGGCTGTCACTGGGGTGTCACCGGGGGCTGTCACCGGGGGCTGTCACCAGGGGATGTCACCAGGGGCTGTCACTGGGGTGTCACTGGGGGCTGTCACCGGGGGCTGTCACCTGGCACACAAACCCCAGGTATCCCCAGGACCGTCCCCAGGATCATCCAGCCTGGGACCAGCCCCTGGGCCCTGCCCTCACCCCTGGCAGCACGGGAACGCTGTCCCCTCCAAGGGTGACACTGTTTGAAGGCCGGCCCTCGGTGCCACATTGCCGAGCTCCCTGCCGGGCTGAGCGCTCCAGGAGCTCCCCAGGCCCTCCCTGCAGCTCCTGTGACGTGTCTGCAGGCACAGCCCTGCACGCACACAGCCTGGGAGGGGATTTAAGCTCCCTAAGCCAGCACCAACAGCTTTGTGCTCCGGCCACGGATTAGAGATTTCCCCGGATGGGAAGAGCTGCTGGGGAAATAAAAAAAATAAAAGCAAGAAAAAAAAAAAAGAAAAAAAAAAGCCAAGAGAAAACACAACTTCTCTCCCCCCAAAAAAATCCCAAACGAGGAGAAAACACAAGTTCTTTCCCCAAAAATACACCAGGGAGGGGGAGAATCCAGCCAGGATGCCTTGGAATGGAATGGCTCCAATCCTCCAAAAGGCAAAAGCCTACACGGCGTTTTCTGGCCTTTGGGCACTGGGGAACAAACCCAAATCCTGCTGCTGGCGATCTGTGGCCTCCTCTCAGTGAGGTATAAATCCAGGGCAGCAGATCCTGGCCCTGCAGGGATCATCCCACCCCAATCAGGAGCTCTGAAATCCCTGGGATATGACAAGTCCAGGGGAAAAGTGGAGGAGAGGATAATTCACGTTTATTATCCCCCCTAATACACATCCCTGCTAAGACTAAAGCTCCCCCGGAGGCTCCACACTGGGGTCAGCAAAGCCCTCAAAAATACATTATTAATAGAGCAAGAGGAGGTTAAATCTCTGGAAGAAGCCTGGAAAAAAGAGGGATTTTGGGAAGGCAGGAGAGGGATTTTGGGAGAGGGGAGCTGCCCCTGGCCCAGCTCCGCCAGCAGCCTCTGAGACCCCCCAGGAACGGGGCAGTTTCTGGTGTCCCACTAAAAAACCCCAAACCCCGGAATCTTGGCTTGGGGATCCTCTGCAGACAAGGGGCTCCTTGTGCAGGAAAAAGCCGGGGCTTGTTTGCTTTATTTAGCAAACTACCAGGAGGTGAGAAATGCCCAGCAGGGAGCAGAGAGCAGCTCTCACACCCACCCTGGCCAACCTCAGGCAGGGGAACAGACCCCGTGTTCATTTTCAGGGGAAGAGCAGGAAATAAAACCCAAAACCAACAAGCCAGGGCTGATTGTGCAAACTCTGCACCTCTGGCAGCTGTGCCTGGGCAGAGGCTCAGGGGGGAGAGCTGGCACGATGTGGTTTCCTGGCACGAGGAAGTTTTCAGGTGAAAAGAAAGAAAAGCAAAACCTGGGGACACGCAGCACCAACCTCTCTGGGTGTGTTCTGGAAAATACCTCCAAAATCCAAATTTTCTAGCTCACAACTCGAGTTCTCCCCATTTCCTGCCCTGTTTTTGGGGTCACTGCCCTGCCCAGAACAAACCCCAGCTGCTCCAGACACACCAAAGAGCTGCACAAAGGGACAAAGTGGCTTTGGAACGATGTCCCCTTGGTTTTTTCCCATCTGATTCCCTCCCTGGTTTGCCAAACGAGTTAATCTGCACCAGGAGCTCATCCATGTAAATGAGCCAAGCTCTGGCTCAGCAATTCCTTGGAGATCGGGGCCGTGGAGAGGGAACCAGGGGATGGGGCAGGCTGGAAGCCTGCAGCCCAGTGAGTAACTGGGCTTTAATTTGGACTCTGATGACTCCAGAAGCCACTCCTTGGGCAGCTCCTGTAATTGCTGGAGGCTTCTGTGCACCAGGATGAGCAACCCTTCCTTTGGAGAGGGGATAGAATGGGATGGAGCCGATGGAATGAGTGAGGTGGGCTGCAAAAGGGGACAGAGCTGAGGCAGGGAATCACCTCATCATCCCCTTTGCCAGATCCCTGAATCCCCCAGGACTTGCCAAACGCCTCTGTTGTGCTGCAGACTGACGGACTGAGCCCCTCTGCCCTTCAAATCCCCGCCTCAATTGTCACAAAACTGGGATGAAGCCTCAGCTCCTGCCTTGGCCGGGGTGAAAGCGCCCAGAGCAGCTCACCCTGCAGCACAGGCAGCCCCCACCAAAGCAGCCCTGCCATTCAGGCAGAAATCCCCGTGTGGAAGGAGGAAAATGCCCGGCTGAGACAGGAAGGGCGATTCCCCAGGTGGGGAACCCCAGCAGCGCCTCCCACCTCACCGGAGCCTCTGTGCGCTCTCCCTCACAGCAATCAAAGTGGAAGCTTTCCTGAGCCACAGATCCCAGGCTTTTGATCCCAAGGAGGAACTGATGCCTGTATCAGCCCCAGGATGTAACCCAGGCATCCTGGGATGGGGCGGGAGGGGATGAGGAGCCGTCTGGAGGCTGCCAGCCGGGCTGAGGTGGGAGCCCACGCTCTGGAAAGGAGCCACGGAAACTCCCCCAAAGCCGGGAGCCAGGACGAGTCTCCTGCGTGGGGTGATAAGGACGGGGCTCCAGCAGGGCTGGGGCTGCCCCAGATAAAAGAGAGAGGCAGATCAGGGCCCGGCAGATGGGTCTGGAGCCGGGCCCTGTCCCGGCAACAGTCACGGGGTGGGTGCCGCGCGCCCGACCCGTCCGACCGGCGCGGCCGCCAGCCCTTCCCAGCCCCGCCGAGCCTGGCTGCAGCAGCAGCACAGGGACAGCAACAGGAGGAGCAGCAGGGCTGCCCCAGCACCCACACGGTGTCCCCCTCCACGGGGACTTTGTGGGGGCACAACCTCACCCGGACAAAGCGGGCACAACGCAGGCCCTGCCGGGATCGCTCCCCTTCTCCCAGGCGAAGCCGGGGCTCTCTGGGGTTTGTGTCAGTCCCCAGGGAAGGACACAGATGGAGGCCAGCCCAGGAACCCAGAGGGGACGTGAAGCCCAGCCTGGCTGGGATTCAGAGCAGGAAGTTTCACAATGTGCTGGTTTGTGCCGTGATGTCACGGCTGCGGTGAGACAAACAAGGGCCGCACGTCACGGGCGGGCTCGGCTCCCTTCTCCCCTCCCCGCGCCATGGGGATGCCTCATCCGGGCCCTGCTACAAAGCTGCCCTTAAAAACCAGCAAACAGGACACAATCAGGGCTTTGTGGCACAGGCCCGACTCTGGGACGGGCCCTGGAAGGGCCGAGCGGGAGCAGGGAGCCGGGAGGGGTTTGTGGCACACGTTGCCGAGGGCTCCCGTGCCCACCAGGGATGGTCCTGACCGCCCAATTCCCCCACAGCCTCCACCCAAGGAGCTGGAAGGGAGCTCGTGCTGCCCAGAAAACCCCAGTCCCACCCAACAGCTCCATCCAGCCCTGGAATCAAACATCCCAAAAGGAGGGATATCCCTTGAGTGCCCCAAAAACGAGGGGGTTTAATTCCAGCGCTGACCTCTCTGGTGGTTTAGCCAGCACATTCCTCAGCCAGGTAGGGCTGGGACAGGGACGTGGGGACAGCAGGGCTCTGCCAGGGGCAAGGACACGGGGACAGAGCCCCTGTAAGGACACCGAGCTCACAACAGTCCCTCCCCAGGGCAAAAGAGGAAGAGAAACTGCGATGTCACAAAGTGCCCACCATCATCTCCCTCGCACAGGATGTCCCCTCCCTGCGCGGGCTGGGCTGACGCTGAGGTGGCTCTCAGACCCTCCGGGGGGGGGTTTGGGGTGCTGCCAGCTGAGGAAATTCCCCCTCCCTGGCCCTGGGGTGCCCTCGCCAGGGGCAGAGCCAGTGGAAGGGCCTGTTTGCCCACATGCCACCCCTGGCGGCCACAGACCTGCCCCTGCCTCTGCTCCTTCCCAGCCCGGCCAGGGAGGAGGAGGAAACAGCCTTAACACAGAGTCAGACCTGCACAGACTCTGCATCCCACCCAGGAAGAAAAAAATCCGAGTTTTAAAGACGTTTTCAGACGTTGTTTTCTCCCTGAGGGATTTTTCCCCTGTCAAAAAACAGGAGAAAACCTCACTGGCAACAGACCCGAGGGGCTGGGAGGCACAGCCCCCCATCCATGGGGTTCAGGAGGGGACACAGAACCCCCAGGAGGCTGGGCTGAGCTCTGGAAGGGGCAGGACACGCAGTGCTGCCAGCCCAGGTGGCAGCTGGGGCCAGCACAGCCCTGGCTGGGCACCTCCTCCTTCCCCAGGAACACAAACCCACGGAAAACCAGCCCCAGTCCCTCCCCAGCCAGGGCTCATTTTCCATCACCTCCCCCGGAAGCAGAGGAGCTTTTCCTGCTCCAAAAACCCTTCCCAACTCCTTGCCTGGAGCAGAAAATTCCAGCACACGTGGAGGCTTGGAAAACTCTCAGGGATTTGGGGAGCGTTGGGAACAAACCCCTCCCTCAAATTCCCACGGGAGAGCTGGGATCCGGAGGGGCGCGGGCTTGGGGGGGCTCAGCACCCCTTGGAGAGGGCTAGGGGACAAAGGGACCCATTGCCACGTCTGAGGGACACGGCCAGGGAAAAGCTGGAGTCAAACCCTGCCCCTGGATGGGCGCCAGGCAGCTCCGTGCTGGCCACAGCTCTCCCCATTTCACCCCAGGAGCCTCCCGGACCATCCCACCGAGCTGGGGCTCCCCAGAAAACCGCCCTGAACCTCGCTCTGGCTTTTCTCTCAAAATGTCCCCATGCCACAGTGACAGTGCCAGCGTCACTTGGGGCTGGGGACAGAGCCAGGAGGCCCCGCTGCTGCTGCTGCTGCTGCTGCTGGCGGGGAATTCTCCACGGCAGATCAAGGGCTGAGAGCTGCTGAGCTAAAAAAAAAGGAGAGGAGGAGGAGGAGAAAGAGGAGGAGGAGGAGGCGGTTGCATGGGTGGTCTCTAGAACGTTCCTCCCTGTTCCACCTCCGAGGGCAGAGCCAGGCACGAATACAGGAACTGGGCTCGCCCATGCCTTTCTCCAGCGCCTTCAAAACAAGGAAGGAGCCCGGGAGCACCGAGGAAGGAGCTGGAAGGAGCCCGGGAGCACCGAGGAAGGAGCCCCGGCTGGGCAGGAGCCCCCCCTGGTGCGGGGATGGCTGCAGGCGAGGGGACCCCGCACACCCCGCGGGTCACACGCGTGTCCCCCCAGTGCCAGCCCCGCCTGCGGGAGCCCCCGCGGGTCCCTGCGTTCGGGGAAATCCAAGGATCAGGCTAATCCCCAGGCTGGAGTGACCCGTGGCCTGCCTGCGAGCCAAGCTGCTGTAGCAACAGCCCAAAATAATGCTGCAAAACAAGCCCGGGGGAGCAGCCGCCGCCTCTCGCGAGAGGGAAGCTCGGGCTGGATTGAGCAACATTTTCTGCTGCCTCTCAACTGTGACTAAATCCAGCAACAGCCCCTTTTAGCCAGAGCCAGAACACACACAAAAAAAAAACCCGGAAAAAAAACCCCAAGGAAAACAGTGGAAAAGCAAGCGGAGAGCGTTCCCAGAGCCGATCCCTTCCGCGGCAGAAGCCGAGCAGGCTCCAGCTCAGCTCCCACACTCCATATCCTGCTTTTCCCAGGCTGGGGGACCGGTGGGGTGGATCCCTGGGGACCGGAGCAGGGCGCCCGTGGATCCCTGGGGACCGGAGCAGGGTGCCCGCGCCCACGGGACCGGCTGGGCCACGCTGAGGTCACGCTGTCCCGCACCCAGACACTTAATGAGCCCTTTCTTCCGCCCCGGGAGGAAATCCCCCGCGGCTCCGTGACTCTGTTTGTTTTCTTGGGCTTTTCAGTTAATCCCTGTGTTTTATGGCCATGACTCCTTACAGGCCCGGCCAAGGAGCCGAGCTGCACGCGGGTCCTGAGCCCAGCCCTGACCCGAGGCTCCTGGGTGGCCTCCAGAGCGGGACAGTGGCACAAAACCAGGTGTCCCCTTTCCTCTCCTCTTTCCCCCCACTGCCACCTCCTCCCTTTATTTCCACACTTAAACTCCCCAAAAAGACCTTTAGTGTCTTCTGGTGATCAACATACTCCGTGACAGCGCAAGCCCCACCCCGGCCACCAACACCATTTGACACCAACCACGCCCAGCCGGGCCGGGCCCAGCGTTCCTCCTTCCCGGGGAGCCGAGCACTCACCGGGGGCGTTGGCGATGGCCAGGGGCAGCCCCTGCAGCTGGTGCACCTGGATCCCGGACGCTCCCAAGGCACTGAGGTTAATAGTCTGGAGGCCCGGCACGGAGGAGAGCTGGGCGGCGTTGACGGTGACGGTGCCGCTGGGCAGGGAGGCGATGGGGGTCAGCGTGGTGCTGGTGCTGCCCGTCTGGCCCAGCGACACGCCCTGCATGGGGGCCAGCGTGATTGTCTGCGCCTGCGGGTTCTGCACCTGCAGGTTCTGCAGCTGGATGGTCTGCCAGCTCACCTGCCCGTTGGGACCCACCGTGGGCGTGCGGATGATGATGGGCCCGGAGTTGGGCACGGCTTGGAGCTGCAGGTTCTGCAAGGTGTCTTGGGAGATGGCTTGAGTGGCAAAGGTCTGGCCAGACAGCGGGGTGGTCTGGAGGGCCTGGATTGTCTGCCCTCCTTGGACCAGCTGCGGCTGGATCAGGATCTGCTGCTGCTGCTGCTGCTGTGACTGCTGACTCTGATCGCCCTCCTTCTGCTGGCCCGGCTGCAGGGCCACCCCCGACACCGGGGTCTGCAGAGAGTCCGAGCTGGGGACGCTGCTGGCCCTCTGGGGCGTTTGCGCCTGCACGTTGGTGCCCACCGTGGCACTGGTGGAGAAATTCATGACGCCCACGTTACTGGTGGTGGTGGTGGTGGAGTAGCTGTTGGCGTTGGTGAAGAAGGCGCCCGAGCTGGCCTGGGACGTGGCCGTGCTGGCCGAGCTGCTGGCAGCCCCTGAAGTGGCCGGCTGGGAGCTGCTGTCCGGCGAGCCCGAGCTGCTCAGGGTGCCCGTCTGGGACGTGGGGGCCAGGCTGGCGGCCACGCTGTTGACCGGCAGCAGGGTGATGTTGCCGTTCAGGGCCACGGGCACGTTGGCCACATACTGGGTCTGCCCGGAGAGGCTGTTGTTGGCCAGCCCCACGCCCTGGATGGGCACGGCCTGCTGCAGCAGGTTGGGCATGGCGATGAGGTTGCTGCCGCCCGCGCGGCTGGTGATGATCTGCTGGTTGGAGCCGGGGATGATCTGCAGCTGCCCCGAGGCATCTTGCTGCACGTTCACCTGCGCCGGGGTGGTGGCAAACTGCAGCTGCTGCCCGTCGATGGTCTGGAACTGGGGGATCACCTGGTACTGGATGTTGGGGATGACGCCCGGCAGGCCCGTCAGCACCTGCTGGTTCTGCAGGCCGGACGCCGAGGTGACCACGTAGGGCCCGGTGCTGACCGGGCGGCTCTTGGAGGCGTCGCCGCCGTTGCTGCCGTTGCTGCCCGGCTCCTTGGAGCCCGTGGGGGTGCTGGAGCCCGCCGAGATGATCTGCCAGCCGTTGGCCGACTGGGTGAGCTGGGCGGCAGCCGCGTTCAGGTCCAGCTCGCCGCTCCCGCCCTGCTGGCCCTGGGAGCTGTTGGAGTTCTCATTGGGAGACTCGATGCGGCTGCAGGTGGCTGCCAGCAGGGCCAGGGGGGACGGCTGTGACTCCTGGGGACGAGAGAGGAGGAGTTACGAGTTACGGGGGTGGGAGGAGGCCCGAGGGGCAGGCCCGGAGTGAGGAAAAAAACCAAACCGGGAAACAAAAAAAAAAAACTTAATAAGAGAAAACAGGGAGGAGCGTACTCGGAAAAGATAAACACTCCTTCCTGAACGAACCCACCCACAGCCGGAAAAATACAACTGCCAGGCACAAGGCTGTCAGGCCGGGACAGCCTGAACCCACATGGAAAAGCCTTTTGGGAGGGAGCCTGCCTGGGAAAGCTAAGAGAGGAGAGGGCTCCTCCACCCCCAGGGCAGGGAATCCCCCTGAGGCAGGACAAACCCCCAGGAAGGAGGCTTATTCCTAGGCTCCCCGAGCTGGACAAGGGCCAGGGGGGCCGTGGTGTCAGGGGAGCAGGGGAACTGCGTGTTTCCGAGGAGAGCCGGGAGGAGGGGAAGCCACGGGCGCTGCTTGGCAGCGCTCACCCTCCTCTTCCTGCCCTGCTGAAACGCTCGCCTGGGCCCAGCAAACAGCTCGGCCCGGGCCTGGACTTTGCCACGGGATCCCCGGGGCCAGCGGGGCCGATCCTCCCCCCGCTCACCTGGGCCTCCCCACCGCCGGCGCTGCTCGTGCTGCTGGCGTCGCCTTCGCCCTTGTCGGGCTTCACAGCCGACATCTCCTCGGTGCTCTCTTGGTCTGCGCGGGAGGGAAGTGACAGCCCCGGTTAGGGACATTTTGGGGCAGGGTAGCGGCACGAGGCTCGGCAAGGGCCCGGAGGATACACGGCGGGCTGGCTCTGGGGGGCCCGTGTGCTCCTGGCGCAGCCGGGAAGGGGCTGCGAGGAGCGGGGAGCTGCCAAGGAGGAGCTGGCAGCGGGACAGGAGGGGAGGACCCGGCCCTACTCCAGGCGCGGCTCCTCCCCGGCCGCCCGGGACACTCCCTGGCCCCCGCCGAGGTGCTCCCCGGGCCTCCCCTCGCCCTGCCCGCGGCGCGGGGCACGCACCTCCCGCAGATCCACCCCGGGATTCCCCCGCGCGGGCCCGGCCCGCGGGCTCCCCTGCCCGGGGCTGCCCCTCCCGCCAACCCCGGCGCGGGGGTCCCCGCTCCCACCGAGTCCTTCCTCCCCCAGCGCTCAGGAGCCTCCTCATCCTCCGCCGGCCTCATCCTGCGCCCCCCGCTCCTGCCCTCAGCCCCAGCGCCCCGCACCGGGGGCTGCCCCGGGCAGGGGACGCGGAGCGCCCCGCGCCCACTCGCTCCTTCCCACGGCCCCCCCCGCCCCCGGGCCCCGCATCCGCCCCCGCAGGGCGCCGTGCCCGGGAACGGGGGAAAGCCCCCCGGTGCCTGCGCTCGCAGCCGCCCACCCCCCGGCCTCCCCCGCCATCTCCGCGCCCGATCCCCCGGGATCTCGCCCCCCCCCCCGCCGCCCCCAGCCCCGATTCCCGGGGCCTCCCCATCACTCCCCGCCGCCCCCTCCTCCGCTCCAGCCCTGCCCGACGCGGCCGCCGGTCCCTCCCCCGAGGCCTTCCCCCCTCCCCCGGGTCCCTCCCCCGGCAGGTCCCCCCGGCGCGGCGCGGCGAGGCCCGGCCCGGCGGGGCCCGGCCCGGCGGGGCGGGGCCGCCTCTGGCCCCTCCGAGCGGGCGGGCGCCGCCGCCTCTGCGTGTGCCCGGGGCCCCGCGCGGCGCTCGGCCCCGGCCCCGTCCTTACCGCTCATGGTGCCGGGGCCGGGCCGGGCGCGCGGGGCGGGGCGGGGGCGCGGGCGGGCGAGCGGCCGAACCCGCCGGTGCCGCCGAGGGGCTGCCGAGGGAGGGGCCGCGCGCCGCGGCCGCAGCCCCGCGCCCCGCCCCCGCCGCCCCCGCAGCCAATGGGCGCCGCGCGGGCCGCAGAGCGACGGGCGGCGAGGCCAATGGGAAGAGAGGGCGGCGCGGCGCGGGGGGAGAGGAGGGCGGGCGGGCCCCGCCCCCGGCGCCCCGCCCCGTGGGGGAGGGGGAGCGCGGCGGGGAGGCGGCCAATGGGGGCGCGGGGGGGAGGGGGCGGGCGGCGGCTCAGCCAATCGGCGCCCGCGCGGGCTCGCAGGGAGACCCCGTATGGGCGCGGCCGCGGCGGCGCGGGCCGCGGCGTGATGAACGTGCGGCGCCGCCAATGGGGCGCGGGAGGCGGTGCGTGGCGGAAACTGGCAGCGTCCAGCACCAACCGGCTGCGCGGGCCGCGCCGCGAGGCGGGAGAGGAGCGGATATTGATGGTAGCAACGACTAATCCCAGCGCGGAGGCGGCAGCCGCGGCGCGGCTGGGTGCCAATCAGCGCGCCGGTCGGTCTCAAACGAGCCAATGGGCGCCGCGGGAAGGCGGGTCCAGCGGCCGGGCTGCGCCCTTGGGGGGACGGCGCGGCGAATGGCGGAGCCGGCGCCATGTTGGGTTGACTCCCTCAGAGCCGGCCGGGCTGCCCCGGGCACTCCCGGGGCTTCCCTCGCCCTCGGTACCGCGGGTTACGTGCGGCTCTTCCTTCCCCGAGTCCCCGCTCCATGCCGCAAGCCGGCTCCGCCGTGTCGCGACCGCCGCCATGGCGGTGCGACACGTCCTCACGGGCCCGCGGCGCTGTGTGAACACCCCCAGAGCCCTGTCACGACATCGCCCAGCCCTGACCCGACACAGCGGGGGCCACAGCGGGGCGCCCGGGCCGCCCTTGCTCCGGGAACGCGGCTTGGGGAGTTTGGGGGCGTTGCGGGATTTGCGGGTTTGGGGCCAAATCCTTCATTTCACATCAAAACAAGCGGTTTGGGGGCGAACGCCGCGGCCAGCGACACTCCAGGGAGGGGACAGCAAGGGACACGCAGTGGCGTTCGTTTCGCTTTCCAGCATCAGAACCGCACCGCCGTCCGTGACCTTCTTTCCCGGTGTTTTCGGCCCAATTCCCGCCCCGCAGCCCGGGAAGGCCCCGCGGCCTCGCCCCCGCACCCGATGGGGCTTGGGGACAGCCTGTCCCTGTCCTGACCCTGCCCTGTCCCTGCCCTGTCCCCCCCTGTCCTTGTCCTGCTCCCCCCAGACCCTTGGGGTCGCTCAGTGTCCCCTTGTCACCTGCAGTGGTGGCACCTGGGGGCAAAAGGGCCCAGCAGGCCCTTCCCCAGGGCTAGGGGACCCCGGGAGTGTCCTGGTCCTGTCACCGCCCTGAGCCCCGGGGTCTGCGCTGGGCTGGGCAGGTCGAGGGGGGCACGGCAGGACCTGCCCCCTCACCCCGTTAGTCCCAGCAGGGTCCTTGTCCCCTCCAGTGACTCCCACCATCAGCACCCAAAGCGCCATCAGGACTCCCCCAATTAACACCCCCAATTAACCTCTCATTTCCCCCTACGAGACCTCCCCCAATTAACCCCTTTCTGTCCATGGGGTCGTGTGGGACCCCTCCCCAGTGTCCCCGGGCGCCCCCCGGTGGTCGCGGCCGGGCGGTGCCACTCCCGGGCCTGCGGCTTTGCTGCCGCCTGGCGGGGGCGCCACGGCGGGACCCGGGCACCGATGGCACCGACTGTCACCGACAGTGTCACCGACAGTGTCACCGACAGTGTCACCGACAGTGTCCTGTCACCCGCCACGGCGGGACCCTGGCACCAGTCCTGCCCTGGCACTGTCACCGACCCTGTCCTGCCCCCAAAAGTGTCCCTAGCAGTGTCCCCAGTCCTGTCTTGTCCCCAACAGCGTCTCCTAAACCGCCCTGTCCTGTCCCAATAGTGCCCCCATCCCTGCCCTGTTCTGTCCCCAACCCTGTCCTCAACCGTGTCCTGTCCCCGGGGTGCTCACATCAGGGTGCTGTCCTGTCCCGTGTCCCCAACTCTGTCACTGTCCCTGCTCCCTCTGCTGCTGTCCCCAAGCCTGTCCTGTCCCCATCTGTGTTCCTGTCCCCACCTCCCAGTGGGGACACGGGACAGGGACAGAGGAACCCTCAGCCTTGGACTGGGGGCAAACCGGGAGCGCTGGGGCGAGCTGGGGGGGGAGGCAGCCTGGGGTGCGCCACCCCCGCTGCCACCCCCCGATTGTCCCTCTGGGTCCCTCCCCCGGCAGGTCGCGGCCGCGGAGGAATCAGGGCGACGCCGGGCGACTCCCAGCAATTTTGGGTTGGGAACCGCAGAAATGCAGCGCGGCGCGAGCCAGGGCGGACCGGCCCGGGGACAGCGGCGGGCGGGGGGTCCGGGGGGGTCACAGGGCCCGGGGGAACCCTGGCAGCTTTTGGTGGGAGGGGGTCCCAGGACAATTTGCGGTGGTCCCTGGGCTTGGGGGGCACGTGGGGTACCCCAGATTTGCATGGGGGGGGTCTTTGGCAGTTTGGAGGGGACGGTGGCAGCTTGGGGGGGTCCTCTCGGCAACCGGGGGGGGTCGTTCAGCAGCCGGAGGGGGGGGGTCGGGCCCCCGGAGGAGGTGGTCGGGCCCCGGTGCCGCCCCCGCCGCTGCCGCTGCCGCCGCTCTGATGTGGCTGCGGCACCGCAGCGCAATGGGAGCCACATGGCGGGGGGGACACGGGGGGAACACGGACCACCCTGTCCCCCAGCGGTCACCTCTGTCCCCCCACGGCCCCCCGTGTCCCCCCAGGGGCACCGCTGTCCCGCGGGCTCTGTCCGGCCGGCCCAGGGTCCGTCTGTCCCCGCCGGGGTCCGTCCGGTCTCGCTGCCCGTGTGCCCCCCCGGGCCCCGCGGTTATTTCCAGGGATAATTCCGGGATAATTAAAGGGTGGGAGGAAACACCGGGGCCGTGGGCGCAGCTCAGCCCTGGGGCCACCCTGGCCTGGCTTCCCCGTGGGTGGGAAGCCCCCAGCCCCATTCCGGGTGCCCCTCCGTCCCTGCAGGTCCCTGGCTCCCATCCGCCCCCGTGTCCCCACACGTCCCCCGGCCCCTCCTGCCCCGCGGACCCTCCCTGTCCCCCACCTTGGTGGGGGGATCTCTGTGATGCTGGGGGGGCTCCGAACATCGGTGGGTGGTGCTGGGGGGGAGCTCAGCCCCGTTCCGAGCCCTCGGAGCCTCCCCCGGCCCCCCCGGTCCCGCGGGGCCCGTGGGCGGCCGTGGCCGGCGCACCCAGCGCGGGGGCTGCGCTATTTCGGGCCCTCCGACCGCAAGGGAAACATCCGGGGGCCGGAGAGGGCGGGCGGGGCCGGGCCGGGCCGGGCCGGGGGGGACACGGGGGGACACCGCGCCAGGTGAGGGCTGGGGGGCGCGGGGGTCACCCCGGGCCGGTTCCGCTTCCGAGCCCGAGGGGCTGCGGTGCCGCCGCCGTCACCGCGGGGATCGTGGGGACAGCACTGCCGGGACCCCGCGCTGGGCAGGGGGCGTTCCTGGCCCTGGGGACCGGCGTGGGGACAGGGACACCTCCAGCCCTGCAGCCTCTGTCGTGCTGAGACCCCCCGGACTCATCTCAGGGGGCTGAGACCCCTCAAACTCGTGTCATGGGGGGGCTGAGATCCCCCCAGATTTGGGACAGCGGGGCTGAGCCCCCTCAGATTCGTGTCAGTTCCTGAGCAGGCTGATGGATGGGGTGAATGAGGCAGAGGAGGGACGGAGAGATGAGAAGGAGGGATGGACAGACGGACGGACGGACGGTGTCTGGCCGGCTGCCCGGGGACAGAGCCCCCCGGGGACGGAGCCCCCCCGCTCCGTGCCCCCCCCGCGCTGGCGAGGTCCCGGCGTCCGGCCGGGTATAAATACCGGGTAATTGCGGGGGCCCGGCGCGGCCGCGGGGCCGTGGGCGGCCGAGCCCGGCGCCGCCCTGTAATCAGCCCCCGCCGCCGCCCCCCCGCGCGCCCGCCGCGCTTTGAAGGGTCCCGGGGCACACGGGGGGGGTCCCCACCGCCCCCGAGCCGGGGAGAGACCCCCGGCCCAACCGACACCCCCGGCCCAGCCCGGCCGCTCGGGCAGCGCCAGGACCCCCAGCGAGCCGGAGCTGGTGGGAGTGAAACCCCCCAAAAATCCATGGGGTGCCCCCCCAGCCCACGCCGGGCTGGCTGAGGAGGAGGAGGAGGAGGAGGAGGAGGAGGGCTGGAGTGGCCGTCCCAGTTTGCTCCCAGTTTGTGGGCAGTGGAAGCCCCAGCGAGGGGGGGCCGGCGGTTGTGGCCCTCGGCGGCGCCGGCGGCTGCGGAGCGGAAAGCCCTGACTCAGGGCTGGGAAAGGGCCCCGCTGGCTCCGGCCGGCCCCGCCGGGGGAAACGGCGAGGGGGAAAGCGAGGAGAACACGGGAACGACGGGGGAGTAAAACAATGAAAAAAAGGGAGGGGAGCGGAGGGGGGTAAAAGAGCAGTTGGAACAATTCCTTCATGCGGGGAAACTGAGGCACAGGGGGGTCCCCAGCCCCATCGCCAGAGCCACGTGTGTCCCTGTCCCCCTGCACATGTCCCCAGCTCTGTTCCTTCAGAACCCAGCTCTGACCCCCATCCCTGGTCCCTCCAGCCCCATCCCTGCTCCATTCCCAGCTCCTGTCCCCATCCCCACACCTCTGACCCCATTCCTGAAGCTCCAGCCCACGTCCCTCTCATCCCCATCAGTTGTCCCCTCCTGCGCCATCCCCATCTCAGCACCACCCTGGCACCTTCTGGGGTCACGAGCCTCTGGGTGCCCCAGCTGTCCCATCCTCCTTTGTCCCTTTGTCCCCCTTCCCCTCTCCATCCATCTATTCCTTTTTTCCTTCTCTCCTCTCCATCCCTTTCCCTATTCATCCCCTTCCCCTTCTCAGCCCCTTCCTCCTCCTTCTCCTGCTGTCCATCCCTTTTTCCCCTCTTTCTCCTTTCCCTTCCCCTTTCCCTCCTCTTATTTCCTCTCTCTTCTCCTTTCCTTTTCCCTCCTTTCCCTCTCCCCACTCTTCTCTTTCCTTTTCCCCACACTGGTCCCTGTCCCCTCTCTCCCCTCCTTCCTCCAGCTCTCAGCCTCCTCATCTTCCTCCCTTCCTAACTTTTTCTTTAATTTTTCTTCCATTTCCTTATTTAATTTTCTTTCCTCTTCCCTCCCTTTTAATTTCCTTTTTAACTTTTCATTTCCCCTTTCCTCTCTTTTCCTTTCTTCATCTCTTTTCTTTCTCTCCTTCTCTCTCTAAGTTATTTCCCTCTTCCAATTCCTCGTTCTTTTCTCCCTTTCCCTTCTTCCCCCCCCCCTTTCTCTTCTCTCCCCTTTTCTCTTTCTTTTCCCCTCTCTCATCTTTTCCTTCCTCCTTTCCTTTTCCTCTTCCCCTTCCCCTGCCCCCCTCGCCGCGGTCCCCCGGCCCCCCCGGCTGGGGGCGGTTCGGGGCCGGGCTCCCGCTCCCGGCCCCGGTCCCGGCCCGGCCCAGCCCCGCCGCAGCGGCACAGCGGGGCGGGCGGCGGCCGCGGCGCTCCGTCCCTCCCTGTCCCTCCCTCTCCGTCCGTCCCTCCCTCCGCAGCGAGCCCCGGCATCCCGGGACACCGGCATCCCGGGACAGCGGCACACCGCGACAGCGGCACACCGCGACAGCGCGACAGCGGCGCCCCCGCGGGCAGGACCCACCCCCGGCATCCCGGTAAGGACTCCCGGGACCCTTCGGGATGGGGGACACTGCCCCGGGACCGGGACCCGGGAGAGAGGAACATGGGGTGCGGGATCCCCCCGAGGGACAGGGAGACTCTGGGATGGGGGATCCCCCCGAGGGGCAGGGACACTTTGGGATGGGGGATCCCCCTCGAGGGGCAGGGACACTTTGGGATGGGGGATCCCCCTTTGGGATGGGGATCCCTGCTCTGAGACAGGGACCCTTTGGGATGGGGGATCCCCCTCGAGGGACAGGGACCCTTTGGGATGGGGGATCCCCCTTTGGGATGGGAGCGGACAGGGACCGTTTGGGATGGGGGATCCCTGCTCTGGGTTGGAGGATCCCTGCTCTGGGACAGGGACCCCGGGATTTGGACCCAGGGAGTGGCAGAGTCGCTCCAGGATGGGGGAGCCCCCTGGGATATGGGAACCCCCCAAGGACAGGGACCTGTGTGGGCCCTGAGCATCCCCCTGCGGTCCCTGTGCCGGGGGACATGTGTGTCCCCTGCCCCAGCAGGGACTGCCCTGCCATCCCCAGAGGGGCAGCAGGGACAGGGGATGGTGACGAGTGCCACTGTCACCCTGAGCTGTCCCTCTGGCTGGGATCAGCACCACTGCACAGGAGCCAGGCCCAGGTGTCCTTGGGCTCAGGGGACAGGGGGTGGCACTGACAGGCTGGGGGAAACTGAGGCAAGGGCTGTGGGGACACTTGGTGCTAGGGACTGGGGACTGGGGACCAGGAATGGGGTTTGAGGATTGGGACTGGGGACAAGGACTGGGTTTGGGGACCAAGAAACTGCGGACTTAAGGGACCAGGCACTGGGGGACAAGGGGACAGGGAATGGGGAACTGGAACTGAGCATCAAGAACTGGACACTGGTGGTCAGTGACAAGAGACTGGGAATTTGGGACCCAGAATTTGGGACTGGAGACCCCCAGAGCAGGGGCCGGACCCCTCCCCAGGCCGGGAGGGGACATGGGAGGGGTCGAGATCCCCACGCCAGCCACAAAGGGACTGTCACCCTCGTGCCGTGCTCAGCCCGCAGCTCCCGGGGCTCCTTCCCTGCTCCTTAATTTCCCGGCGCAAGCGGAGCTGATTTATGGGAGTTTGACACTATTTTAAGCGTGCGCCTCCGTTTGCCGCTCGCCCTGGTTTTAATTACCTCGGCTCTCGCGGCAGGGCAGCGTTCCCGGGGCACAGGCCTGGCCCTTGTTATCCTTGGAAAACCGGGAGCGCGCTTGTGGCCACGGCCGGGGCCGGCGTAAAAATAGGCGCAAAAACCACGGAAAAAAAAAAAGAAAAAAAAAAAAGGGGGGGGCGAGGGTGGAACACCCTAAAAAAACTCCCAAACAAACAAAAAAGCTAAAGTGGAAATGCACCAAAGTGGGTGAAGAGATTAATTTAAAATAAAATAATTAAAATAAAGGGAATGGCGGGGGTGATGGGGGTGAGGGCCAGCTCACGACACCCCGGGCCAGCCCGCGCAGCTGAAAGCCATGACGGGTATAAAAGCAGAGGAAGTCACCCGGGGAGGGGGAGGCCACAGCATAATTCGATTAAAAGGCCATAAAGGCAGAAGGAGCCGAGATTGGGGGTGGGGGGAGGCTCTGGCACCAGCACAACCCCACAGCAGCCCCCGGAGAAGCCCCTTTGGGGGGGATGCTGGGCTGGGGGGTCATGGGGTGGCCCCAACTCTATGGGGGGAAACTGAGGCACAGGGGATTGGGAGCATTGGGGGTGGTGGGAACTGTGGGACTGGGGCGTGCTCTGGGTGTCCCAGCGGGACTGACACCCCAACTGGGCTGACCCCCCCAATACAGCTGACACCCCAACTGGGCTGACCCCAAGGACGGGTCACCCCGTGGCACACGGTGCCCCTCGGAACCCTCACGGTCTGTTTCCCTTCTCCACAGGCTGCCAGGTGCCATGGAAGCGAGCCCCCGCTGACATCGCCCCCCACTCCTCGGGGTGCCCCCGCTGACATCGCCCCCCACTCCTCGGGGCGCCCCCGCTGACATCGCCCCCCACTCCTCGGGGCGCCGCCGCCGCCGCCGCCACAGCCATGGGTGACTCCTACGCCGCCGCCTTCCCCAGCGCCCCGGGGCTGCTGTCGCCGTCCGCCAGCCCCCAGGCCTCCCCCGGCCCCTACGGCCCCGACTACGGCCCCTTTGGGCACCCGTTCCCCGCGCCCTCGGGCGCCCAGGAGGTGCTGGGGGCCCCGGTGGTGGTGGCGGCCAAGGGCCACCCCCCGGGCGAGTGCCTGCCCGGCGTGTACCCCTCGCTGGAGATGCCGCACCCCTACGGCTCCTGGTACAAGGGCGGCATCGGCGGGGGGCTGCCGGGGGGCTCCGGGCCCGCCGCCCCGTCCTGGTGGGATGTGCACCCCAACGGGGGCTGGCTGGGGGGGCCGGCGGGCGCCGAGGGGCTGCAGGGCTCGCTGCAGGGCCAGCCCGCCCTCAGCCCCCCTCTGCCCACCTACGGCTCCGATTTCGGCGCTCTGAACCCCCCTCCTTACACCAACGCCCCCGCGGCGCCCCCCGCCCCCAAACCCACGCCGGGCGAGGCCCCGAAGGGTCCCCGGGGCGGCTCCTTGGGGGGACGCCCGGCGTGCGATTGTCCCAACTGCCAGGAGCTGGAGCGGCTCGGGGGCCCGGCGGGGGCGCGGCGGAAGCCGGTGCACAGCTGCCACATCCCGGGCTGCGGCAAGGTGTACGGCAAAGCCTCGCACCTGAAGGCGCACCTGCGCTGGCACACGGGCGAGCGGCCCTTCGTGTGCAACTGGCTCTTCTGCGGGAAGCGCTTCACCCGCTCCGACGAGCTGGAGCGCCACGTCCGGACCCACACGCGCGAGAAGAAGTTCACCTGCCTGCTGTGCAGCAAGCGCTTCACCCGCAGCGACCACCTCAGCAAGCACCAGAAGACCCACGCCGACCCCGGCCCCCCCAAGCCGCCCCCCGGCGCCGAGCAGCCCCCCGCGTCCCCCCGGCCCGCCTCGCCCGCCAAGGACGGCGGCAGCCCCGAGGCCGGCAGTTTGTTGGAGATTTGAGCCTTTCCGCCTTCATCTTCCTCCTCCTCCTCCTCCTCGCCGCTGGGGATATTTATTACGGGGTGCTGTTCCCCCCGAAGCCCCCTCCCCCTCAGTTCCCCAGCTCCTCGTTAGCCATTCTAATTTATGTCTTAAATTATGGGGGGCTCTCCGAGCGCTCTGGGGCTCACGGGGGGGTGTCAAGGTGAGACCCACCCCCCTCTGTTTTCCCTTCCACCTCCCCCAGCCCTTCTTGCCCCCAGCCCTCGCCTCGCCCCCCGCACTCAGGGACAGGGTTTGCCCCCTCCCCCGGCCTGGTTCATCAGTGCTCATGTAACGTGTTCCCCCCCCCCCCCCCCTTTTTTTAGCTGCCTGCCCCTCCTGCCCCCTGGAAAAAAAGCAATAAAAGGATTGAGAGTGGAGCCGGGCCCCCTTTTGCGGCTGAGGCCGGGCGGCTTCATCACAGGGATGTGCTCGGCTGCCCCCTCCCTGCAGGGCTCCGGGGGAAACTGAGGCACGGGGGGGACACAGGCCTGCTCAGGGTCCCTGTGTCCCCCTTCTCTGGGGGTGGCAGGAGTGCCATATCCTGAGCCTCTCCCCGTGTCCCCAGGACCCTGTCCCCGTGTCCCTCCTCATGTCCCCAACCTCAGGTACAGCCAGGGGACAGCCAGGGGGCCCTGGCAGGATTGTCCCCTGCCCACGTGTGTCCCCAGCAGCCGTGTCCCCACTCCCAGGGACATGGTGTGCAGGGGAACACGCGTGTGCACAGCCCCGTGCCTCAGTTTCCCCCCGGCCACATCCCTGGGCCCACGTGGCAGCACGGGGCACGCGGCGGGGCCACGTGTCCCCGAGGACACCCCAATTTTGGGCGCTGTGGGCTGGCGGGGACCCCACTGCGCTCCCCCTCCCCCTGCCCTGGGCTCCCGCCAGCCCTTTGATGCGCTCAGCCCTGGTTTGGGGCTTTTCCTGAAAAAAAACCCAAAAAGCCACGGAAAAAGGCAACAGGAGGCGGAAACGAGCTCCAGTGCCAGCACGGAGCGGGGGGGCAGCTGCTGGCACCCAGGGCCCCGCGGGGGGACAGGGACAGGGGTGGCAGCAGGTCCCGTGCCAGCCCCGGGTGAGTCACGGTGGCCACGGGCGGGCCAGGACCCAGCTGTCCCCAGGGAAAGGGGGACACAGGGCGGGGAAACTGAGGCACGGAGGCGGCAATGGAGCGGCCGGAGCTCAGCGCCACCGCCCAGAGCTGTCCCCAGGGTGGCTCCCGGGGGGATTTAGAGTGGCAGCGCTACCTCTCCATGTAGCCCCCCAAGCCTCGACCCAAATTCGCCGATTTCGGGGTTTCCCCCCAGAACTCCAGCCCTGCTCGCCGTGGGTGGGCCAGTGCCAAGCAGGGCAGGGAGCCACGTCCCGGAGCCAAACCCCGGCCCGGCGGCCACCGAGGGCTCGACCGCCCGGAGCCTCCCAAACCACAGAGCCCAACCCCATCCAGAGACCCCCCCAAACCCACCGGGGACCCCCCCTCCGCCACCACCGCCTTTTTTCCTGTCTCGCTGCCCCATCAGCCGCATTTGGGGGGGTCCGAGGGACGCCACGAGGCCACGCCAGCCCTGCGGTGGCTCTGATGTCGGCGCCATCCCAAATCGTCGTCTCCTATCGAACCCCGCTCGCTCCGTAACGGGCGAGGAATGTGGGGCCCCCCGCCGCAGCTCCCCCCGCCGCCTTTATTTAATATCCTGAGAAAATTAAAATAACTCTTGCGGCCGCTAAGGAAAACACGGGGATAAACACGAGAAAAGCGGGAGCCCCGGGAGAGGGGCTGGGAGCGAGCCAAGGGGGGCACGCGGCGGGAGCGGCACCCAGGGAACACGGGGAGAACGGACACGGGCGCCCGCGAGAGGGGACACCGGGAGAGGTGGCACCGGGGACACGGCAGCGCAGGACACCAGGATGCCGCGGGAGCCCAAGAGGGGTCCGGGATCAGGGGTGCCCGCGGGACACGGGGTGCGGGACACGGGAGGTGCCCCGGGGGGGGGGGGGGGTCCCAGTCCCGGTCCCGGTCCCTTCCCCGGTCCCGGTCCCAGCGCAGCCCCGCTCGGACACCACGTGACCCGTAACAGCACACGCCCCTCGCCCCGCCCCTCAAGGGACGCTCCGCCTTTCTTAAAGGGGCAACGACAGTAACAAGTGGCCCCATTTTAATCAATCCTCGTTACAACCGGAGAGCCACTAAGTCACGGGTGGAGCGCGGCTGTGCAGGGGACGCTGATATTCTCTCTCCTCCGCGGAGGAAAATCGTGGAGCGTGGCGCTGTCCTTCAGGGAGGACTCCGCGTATTTCCCACGCGAGCCGCGGCCCTTTTAATTCTCCTCCCACACGCGCCCGGAGCTGCGAGGGCGGTGCGCGGCGGCGATTGGCGCGGAGCGGGAGCGGGAAAGGGTGAGAGGAGCCAAGATGGCGGCGCCCGGGGCTGAGGGCGGGGAGCGGGGGGGCACCGGGGATTGTGAGCGGGTGAGGGGCGGAGGGAGGGTCTCTGGCCTGGAGCCGGCGCTTCCTGAGGGCAGCGGCGGTTTCAGCTGTCGCCCCCCGGTCCGGGCTCGCCCTCAGGCTCGGCGCCGCCATGTGCTCCCTGGGGCTGTTCCCGCCGCCGCCTCCCCCTGGGGATGTCACCCTGTACGAACTCAACAACGCCCTGGTCTGCGGCCGCCTCAGCGAGCAGCTCCCGCTGGCCTTCCAGAGCCAGGTGAGACCCCCGGCCCAGGTGGGCCCTCCTCGCTCCAGAGCCGTGCCAGCCCCCTCCAGCCTTGGGACTGCCACATTCGTCCCCCTCAGCTGTGGCTGCAGCTCTGTCCCCTCTGCTGGGGTCTCTCCAGGCACCCTCAGGCTGCTCCTTCGCTCCTTGTGCCCCTGCTTCCCTCCCATCGCCGTTTGCCCGCTGCCCTGGGGGGCTCCCTTTGTTCCCGGGGGCTCAGGGGTCTCAGGGAAGCTCTGCTGCAGGTTCCCGACCTGCCCGTGCTGACCCTGCCCAAGGAGCCCCTCAAGGCCCACGGCCGCCTGGAGCCCAGCGCCCGCCCGCCCTTCATCCACCACCGCGAGTCCCTCTGGAAGCGCTGCCTCAGCGCCTGGTGAGTGCCCCGCCGGCCCCAGAGAGCCCAACCTGTCCCCAGAGAGCCCAGCCTGGCCCCAGGACGGGCAGGGGCCGGGCAGTGACCCCGCTCTCGCTGCAGGCGTGATGCCGGGCTCTGCGGGCTGCTCCGGGAGCTGGCCAGCGCCGAGGAGGAGGGTGAGTTTGGGCTGCCCAGCCATCTCTGGTCTCACTGTGATGCTTTGGCTGCGCCCTGCTGTCCCTGCCCTGTCCCCCGTGGTGCTGCAGGGACGCTGAGGGTCCCTTTGCCCTTTGCCAGGGCTGCAGTGGCTGCGGACGGGCTCGAGCCACGCGCTGGCCGTGTGCCGCTGGCTGTCCTCGCTGCACGGATCCCTGTTCCCACACCTGTCCGTGAGTCATTCCGGCTGCCCCCTGCTGCTGCAGGAGCCGGGGCAAGGGGAGCAGCCATCTGGGGTGGGGGTGGTCCCTTCCCCGCTAAACCCCCCCCAAAATGCTCCTCCTGATGATGCCCAGCTCCAGACACTGCTCCCTCCTCCACGGGTGGAAAATGGACACTGGGAAGGTGTTTGGTGCTCTTCCCGGTGGGGGAGAGGGAGAAAGGGCTGGGAACTGGGGGTCCCTGCTGCCAGCTCAGTGTTCTCCTGTCCCTGCAGCTGACCAGTGAGGACATGATCGCAGCCTTCTCCCAGGCCGTGGACTGGTGAGTCCTGGGTGTCCCAAAGTCACCGTGCCGGGGTCTGGGACCCCCCGGGGTGGGAGTACAAGGACAGGATGGCCCCGTTTGGGTGGGCTCAGCCATTAAAGGCAGGTATTGCCCCACTGGCTCTGGCTGCCCTGCTTTGTGTGCCCTGGTTGGAGAGAGACCAGGGTTAAAGGAGATGAGAGCCTGGAAAATTCCTTCCAATTCCAACCCCAGGCTGTGGTCACCAACCCCTCAGCAGAGCCCTGTGAATAATTCCCAGAAACAGGGAATTTCTCAAAGAAAATGGTCCTGTTGGGCAGCAAAAAATAAGTTTTTATTTCTCTGGGGACTCTGAACAGGGTCTTTGCCAGCCCAGGGGGTGCGGGGGGGGTCTCACCCTGCCCTGTGCCCCCTCCAGGGCCGGCTGCACCGTCAGGGCCTTTGCCTGGCACCCCCACACCAACAAATTCGCTGTGGCTCTTCTGGATGATTCCATCCGTGTCTACAACTCCAGCAGGTGGGGCTTTGTCTGGGATCTGGGCAGCCTGGGGTGGGCACTGCCCTGGGCCCGGGGCCTCCTTGCCCACCTGGACACACCTGGGCTCAGCCCTCCCTGTTCCTTCCCTGCTCTCCTTGAGCCTCAAGAGCTTTGCCTTTCCTTTCCCTGTACCTCTGGGGACATCCCGGGGGTCACCCAGGCCTGGGGGTGGCGACAGAGCGGGGGACACGGGCTGAGTGTCCTCTGTCCCCCAGGTCTCCCTGCTCCCCCAGGGAATGCCAGTCCCTGCTCAGGAGGAGACTCTGCCGGCTGCTCCTGCAGCCCCCGCAGGTGTCCCCAAGCTGGGCCCTGTCCGCACTGGGGACCCCTCGGCTCAGCCACACCAGGTGTGCCCTGGCTCACCTGGCTGGGAACCCCTGTCCCCTCCCCGGGAAGCACACGGCAGGGCACAGCCCCTCCCCACCCTGCTGTCCCCCCTCACTGCACTCAGGGCTGGCAGGGGCTGCACCGGGCTCTGTGCCCCACAGCTCTGTCACCGTCCCCTCCCCACAGTGCCACCGTGCCCTCGCTGAAGCACCGCCTGCAGAGGAACGTGGCTGCCATGGCCTGGAAGCCGCTCTGTGCCTCCATCCTGGCCGTGGCCTGCCAGAGCTGTGTCCTTGTGTGGCACCTGGACCCCACCTCCCTCTCCACCAGGTGACAGCTCCCACCTCCCCTTCCCGGCCATTGTCACCCCGTTGGGGCTGGCTTTGGGGCAGCGCCACCATCCTGCCAGCAAATCCCGAATCCCGGTGGCTCCTCCCTCGTCCTGTGCAGGCCATCATCAGGCTGTGCCCAGGTGCTGTCCTGCCCCGGGCACAGCCCTGTCACCAGCCTGGCCTGGGCGCCCAGCGGGGAGCGGCTGCTGTCGGCGTCACCCGTGGACACGGCCATGCTGGTGAGGACCCTCTGGGGACACCCAGGGACACCCAGGGACACCCCTGGGACACTCGGGCAGTGCTGCCCCAGAGGCAGCTCTGGGATTTCACCTGGACCTGAAATGTTCCCTCTGTGTCCCCTAATCCTGGTGTCACCGTTGTCCCCCGTGTCCCCTCCAGGTGTGGGACGTGTCCACCGAGACCTGTGTCCAGCTGCAGTGGTTTGGGGGTGGCGGTGTCACCTACTTGGCCTGGTCCCCCGATGGCAGCAAGGTGCTGGCAGCCACCCCCTCGGCCGTGTTCCGGTGAGCTCCTCGTCCCCATCCTCATCCTCGTGCCAGAAAATCTGGATCCCAAACATCCCCCCTGCTCCCGCTCCTGCTCCCGCTCCTGCTCCTGCTCCTGCTCCTGCTCCTGCTGTGGGGGCAGAGTGGGAATGGCTGGGGGACGGGGTTGGACACTGTGGATTCCCAGAGCAGCAGGATTGGGGCGGATTCCCGGGAATTCTGCTCCCTAAAGCCTCCTGCATCTCCTGCAGGGTGTGGGAGGCCCAGATGTGGACCTGTGAGCGCTGGCCCACCATCAGGGGACGCTGCCAGGTAGGGTGGGATATTCCCCTCCCAAGGAATCATTTAGGCTGGAAAAGCCTTCCGGGACCACCTGGCACTGCCAAGGCCACCACTGACCCCTGTCCCCAAGTGCCACATCCACAGGGCTTTTAAATCCCTCCAGGAATGGGGACTCCACCCCTGCCTTGGGCAGCCAGCCGAAGAAATTGTGGAAATTTTCCCTGATTGTGTGGAAATCTTCCCAGTATCCAACCTGAACCTCTCCTGAGGTTTTGTCCTCTTGTCCCTTGGCTGTCCCCTCCCATCAGGGACTTGGGGAGTGAAAAGTTCCTCCTGAGCCTCCTCTTCTGCAGTCTGAGGCACTCCAGACAGGGTGGCACTGTCCCACAGACGGGTGACAGGGTGGCAGAACGACACTGTCCCCCAGACAGGGTGCTGGAGCCCCGACGGCAGCCGGCTGCTCTTCACCGTGCTGGGCGAGTCCGTCATCTACTCCTTGTCCTTCTCCGAGTACCGGGGTGAGTTTGTCCCACCTGGAGCTTCCCAAGTGCTGGGAGAGGGTTCCCAAACGACCCCACAGCTTTGGAGTGAGGAGCTGGGACGCACAGGGGGTGTGTTGGGGTCTCCAAGCACAGAATCTCTGGAATTCAGGTTTTTCCATCCCTCGCGTTGCTCCTCAGTTGCAGTTGTGGGGTCTTGAGGGGATTTCAGCGAGACTTCAGAGGCTCCAGAGCCAGCTTGGGGGTCCTGGTGTTTGCTGTCCCTTGTCCTCCATCCCTGCCCCTCCTGGGACACCAGCCCAGCTGCTCTGAGAAAGAAATAAGTGCATGATCACCCGGGGAATGCAGTGGGATTGACGGGGTGTGGGTTCATCCCTTGCAGGGGAGATGCAGGGGCAGGTGGGAGGCTCCAAGACGGCCTCGATCGTGGCAGACCTGTCCGAGACCACCTTTGAGACCCTCTACGGGGAGGAGAGGTGGGTCTGGCTGAGGGCACAGGGGGGTCCCTGCTCCTCCTGGCAGCCACCCCTCGCTGCTGGGCACGGGGGGGTCTCTGCCCCCAATTTTGGGAATTGTGCTATTGCAGGATCGGAGGGGAGGTTCATTCCATGGCGTGGGACCCCACCGGGGAGAGGCTGGCTGTGATCATCAGAGGTCAGTGCTGCCCCGTTCCCTGCTTGGCCTGGGAGTGCTGCTGCTGCCCCGGGACAAGGGACAGGATGGGGGACAAGGGAGAGCCCTCGTGCTGCTGTCCCCCACAGGACACCCCGAGAGCGCGGGCAGCCAGGCGGCCGTGGCCGTGTTCCGCACCCGCAACAGCCCCGTCTTCGAGCTCCTGCCCTGGTCAGCGGGGGCTTGGGGGGTTTGGGTTCGCTGGGGGGTTTCGGTTTGTTAGAGCAGCTTTTGGGTGGGTTTGGGTTCATTGGGATGGGTTTGGGTTCATTGCAAGGGGGTTTGGGTTTGTTAGAGCAGCTTTCGGGTGGGTTTGGGTTCATTGGGATGGGTTTGGGTTCATTGCAAGGGGGTTTGGGTTTGTTAGAGCAGCTTTCGGGTGGGTTTGGGTTCATTGGGTTCCCCACCTCACCCCCTTGGCTTTGGGTTGTCCTTTCCCTGTGCATCCCCTTAGACCTCAGACACCCCCAGTTCCCTGGAATGTGCTGTTTCCCCCTCAGACCCCAAACACCCTCTGGAATTCAGAATGTGCTGATTCCCAGCCCATAACCCTGCCCGTTCCCCCACCCCACAGCGGCTTCGTGCGGGGCGAGCGCGGAGCCCAGCCCCAGCTCATCTCCTTCCACCCATGCTTCCCTCAGGGCGCCCTCCTGACCGTGGTAAGTCCCTCCCGGGGCACTCCCAGTCCCAGGGGACACTGGTGGCACTGGGCAGGGGCTGGGATCAGGGCGAGGCGTGGGGGACTCTGGGGAGAGGAGGTTTAACCAGGCCAAGGGTTGGGTGCTGTGTGTTGGGGACAGAGGGGCTGGACCTTCCCTGATCCCTGGGAAGGGACCTGGAGGGACTTAGGGGCAGTGCTGGACATGAGCCGGGTGTCCCCAGGTGGCCAAAGAGTCTGGGGTCAGGTCATGGGCTGGGCTCCATCCCAAGGGGTTTTCCCCGTGTCTGTGCTGTTTGGACACTGACCCCTGCCCCACGCTGTCCCCTGCAGTGCTGGTCCTCGGGGAGGATCTCCCACATCCCCTTCTTCTTCATCAGCGCCCTGGAGCCCCGCGGCAGCCCCCGCCGCAGCCCCGCGCCCGTGCTGGGCAGCGTCCGGGAGCAGCCGCTCTTCTCTGAGCTCTGAGGGGCTCCCAGGGGCTCCACGGGCACCCCAGGGCCTCCTCGGGCACCCCAGGGCCTCCTCAGGGCCTCCTCGGGCACCTCAGGGCCTTCTTGGGCACCCCAGAGCCTCCTTGGGCACCCCAGAGCCTCCTCAGGGCCTCCTTGGGCGCCCCAGGACCTCCTCGGGCAACCCAGGCTCCTGCTCAGCCTCCTCTCCCTGCAGGAGCCCCCCAGACCTGCTCAGGGTCTGGCAGTGCTGGATCCTGCCCCAATTAAAGGTGGATTTTCTCTCCCTCTTGTCTTCTTTCCTCACCCCCATGGGACTGGAAGATTTTTGGGGGTGAATTTGGGAGGTCCTGTGGGTCAGGGAGGGTTCTGGGGGCTCCAGAGTTGATTTTGGGGTCAGGAACAGCTTGGAGTGAACTCACAGAAGCTGTTGGTGTGATCCCACTGCAGCCCATGGGCCAGGACTGCTCTTTTGGGATCAAAGAGCCCCGTTTTGGGGACAGGTGATGGCTGAAGGGGTTTGGGGTGGGTTTTGGCCACACACACAACCCCCAGCTTTGTCTTGAGGGTGAGCAAAGTGAATCAAACCCCCCAGAATGAACCAAACCTGCTGTGGGTCCCCAAACCCCGGCGCTGGGAGCCCCAGGGGAGCCCCCTGGCCCTGCAGGGTGGGGGCAGCAGCTGGGCCCCCCCCCGAGGGGATTAACGGGGCTGCTGCTGGAGCTGGCACAGGGAAATCCCGGGATCACAGACCCTTAATCCCGGGATTACAGACCCTTGATCCCAGGATTACACTGCACTGGCAGGGAGGACTGGGACAGCACAGGGTCCCTGCTCCCCCCACCCCAACAGCCCCGGGCCCCCCAAAATCCTCCCCAGGGCAAGGGGGCCCCCACCCTTCCTTCCCCCCCAGCATCCAGCCCCTTCCTGAGGCTGGGCAGGATCCAGGGGGCTCTGCCATGGCCCGGGCTCCGCACCCACCGCAGCTGCTGGGGCCAGCCTGGGGGGCTTCACCCCCCGGGCCCGCCCGGTTGGCTCCCGGTGCCGCCGCTGAGCGGCTCCTGCTCCTCGCGCCGCTCCCGGTGCGCCCCGCAGGGCAGGGCCCGCAGGTGCAGCCGCGCCTCCTCCCGGCTCCGCCGCACGAACCGGCGCACGCAGAGCAGGACCAGGCCCAGCCACCCGCCCAGGGCCACCAGCGCCGCCACGTCCGGGGCCCGCGCTGTCCCCGCCGCCCTCCCCAGCGTCTCGTTGTGGCCGCTGGGCGCGAGCGGCACCGGCGGAGCCCCCCCGGGGCACCGGGAGCCGGCCCGGGGTTGCTGGGGCAGCCCCAGCAGCAGCAGCAGCAGCAGGAGCCCGGCCGCCCGCATGGCCCTGCAAGGAGCGGGAGGGAGGGGACACCGTGACCCCCCCGCGGTGTTGGTGACACGCAGAGGGGAGGGTGACACGGTGCTGGTGACACGGTGCTGGTGACACGCAGGATCACAGCGGTGCCGGGGGCGGGTCACGGCTGTCCCTGAGTCGCAGCACCCTCCCAGTGTCACACTCAGCCCCACCGGGACCCCTCAAACAGCGACTCCACTGGGCACACGCTGGTTTTTACTGGTGCTGGCAGTGCTTCGGTGCAGGGACATGACAGGAACGGGGTCAAACTCCCAGGAAACGGCACCAAAACGGCTCCGGCTGGGCTGGCACCCATCCAGCACGGGGGGTGGGTGCTCTGAGACCCCCGGGAGGGGCTGCTGCCCCCCCAGCACAGCCGATCCCTCGGAGAGTCCAGGATCCAAGCGGGAACGCTCCCTGCACATCCCTGGGAGCCCACACTGGGCCAGGGGCTCCCTTTTGGGGTGACCCCGCTGGGGAGGGGGCTCACGTGCTCTCTGTGCCCCCCCCGAGCTCCAGCGCCCTCCGGGCCATCTCCAGGGCTCCCTCCCGGGTCCGGTTGCCCCCGATGAAGCCGCTGGCGTGGACGAAGACGCAGTCGGGGATTCCGGCCAGCTCAGACAGCGCCTCGTCCCGGAGCCCCCGCCAGGCCTCGGGCAGGGGGAGCCTGGGGGGAACACGGGGCTTGAGGGTGACCCCAGCCACACCGGGGGGCGGTGGCAGGGCCAGGGGAGGGGTCTCACCGGCTCTGGAAGCTGTGGGGGGCTGTGGGGACGCTCTGCACCCGCCACTGCCCGCCCCGGTCCGGGAACAGCACGAGCAGCAGCGGCCGGGGCAGGGCCAGCTCCCGCTCCAGCTGGAACAGGTGCTCCTTCCAGGGACAGCCGCCCTGGGACAGCTCCAGGACCTGCCCGCTGGCGTCCACCTGCAGGGGGGACACGGGGGTGACCCCCGACACCACCCTGGGCTCCGTGCCCCTCCCTGTGCCCTCCTGCAGGGGCCGTGCAGGATATGGGGTGCAGGGGCCCCCCAGGAGGCTTCTACAGAAGGGATTTGACCTCCCCACGCCCCAATTCTCCCCCAAAATCACAGATTCCCCCCAGCTGGCTCGGCCTTACCTCGAAGCGGCGCTGCACGGCCTCTTCCACCAGCGCCCGCGCCGGCAGCCAGGCCCGGTGGTAGAAATCCAGGCGCTGCAGGAACTCCGTGCCCACCAGCTCCATGGCCCTCCTGAACCCTGCCTGGGGACACGGGGGTCAGCGGTGTCCCCAAGCAGGGTGTCCCTGAGCACGATGTCCCCGAGCAGGCTGTCCCCAGGGCCTGTCCCCGAGCAGGCTGTCCCCAGGGCTGTCCCCACCTCGGTGTCCTGGTCGGGGTCATTCCAGCGGGGGTTCAGGTGCCCCACGCGGGCGCTCAGGGTGGTGCTCAGGGCGTAGCGCGGCTCCCCCGCCGCCGGCGCGATCCCGTTGTCCATGGCATCGATCTCCTCCACAAAGTTCTCGTACAGCTGGGGACAGCGAGGGGACAGAAATATGAGCAGCAGTGAGGGGACAGCAAGGGAGGACAGGAGGAACAGCAGAGCAAAGCCTGGCTGGAAGCACAACCCCCAGCAGCTGCCACGAACCGCTCCCCTTTCCCCACCGAGGACAAGCCCCGGGCAGAACCGTCACCCCGGCAGGGTGACAGACCCCCCGCCACCGCTGTCACCTTGTCATAGAGCGCTGAGACCACGGGCCCGTCCTCGGGCTGCCCCAGGAGCCCCGCCAGGATCTGCGCCCCGAAGTGGCAATAGACGAGCCCAGCGCTGCTCAGCTTGGTGCTCCAGGGCTTGTCCGGCCGCAGGCTCCGCATGGACTCCGTGAAGGACCTGCGGGGCCACGCGGTCACCGCGGGCACCCCCGGCGGTGCCGCTGTCCCCGGCGGGGGTCTCACCTCTGGTGGTGGTCGTAGCGGTGCCGCCCCGGGTCGTACTCGCCCCCCACGTCCACCACCACATCGCAGCCGGCCAGGCGCTGCGGGTCCCGCGTCCGCACGATCTCCGCGTCCTGCAGGGGACACCGCGTGAGGGTCCCCAGGGCCACCGGGACCCCCGGGAGCGGCTCCGGGTGACGAGGGACAGCGGGGACGGACCCCGAGGAAGGACCGGGGACACAAGGGGGACGCCCAGGTGGGACCGGGGGCAGAAGAGCGGCCGCTGGGTGGGCTCAAGTGTCCCCCAGATGGGACCGAGAGAAGAGCGACCCGGAGAAAGAGCCCGGGAGCCGGCACCGCACGGTGCCCCCGTCCCGTTCATGCCCCGAGCCGGGTGCGCTGCCGGTGCCGTACCCGGTAGCGGGGCAGGAGGCGCAGCAGGAAACACGCCAGCGCCTCGTCGCAGTGGAAGGTGCCGTCGTGGGTGCCGATGCGGGGGGCGGGCTCGGGGTGCGGCCGCTTGTGCCCGGTGCCTGCCCCGGTGCCGGTACCGGTGGCGGCCATGACCACGAGCCGGGCCAGCGCGCGCGGCACCGCGCATGGCAACGGGGAGGCCACGCCCCCACAGGGCCACGCCCCCTCATCGCAAAAACTTCGCGCCAATTTTGTCCCGCGCTTGCGCGGGATCAGCCCCGCCCCCGGCGAGTGCGCACGTGCAGGGGGCGGGGCCAAAGAGTCTGTTCGATGTGGCGAGCGCCCTCTGGCGGGCGGGACCGGGATCGAGGGACGAGGACACACGGAAACCTCCGGGGCTGACACACACGGGGTCCTGCACGGCCCCGGGGACCCAGGGATGGTCAGAGAGACAGGGATGGATGGATGGATGGATGGATGGATGGATGGATGGATGGATGGATGGATGGATGGATGGATGGATGGATGGATGGATGGATGGATGGATGGATGGATGGATGGATGGATGGATGGATGGATGGATGGATGGATGGACGGACACACGAGCCTGGCGCTGAGTTGGTTTGCCCAAGCAGGAGTTTATTGGCCCGAGCCGGAGACCCTCCGGACACCGGGGACCCTCTGACCATTGCTCGTGGCCCGGGGAGGCTGTCATGGCTCTTCCCATGGCTCTGGAGCCCCCCAGCTCCCAAAGCCCCCTTGCTCCGGGTGGGTACAAGGGCCTGGAGCCGCCTTCAGAACATGGCAGAGGGAGGAGGCCAAGCTGGAACTGGGGTCCCTGTCCCATCCCAGCAGTCATCACCCCATCCCGCAGAGGGGTCCAGCTCCAAAGTGGGGGCGTCTCCTGGAGATGCCCCTGCTCCCCCCTTCCCAGGGAGTGCAAACAAAGCTCGTCCTGCTCTTCCCTTTGAGGGTCGAGGACATTTCCGCCCTCGGGGCTTTCTCGGCTGCCCCTGGCTCATCCCAGTTCATCTCCTGGCACTTGCCCTTCCATACATTCGCAACAAGAAGGGATTCGGGGCAGCCCGGCCCCAAACACCCGCGGAGGGATGCACCACCAGCTGCGGGGACCAACCCCCGACCCCTGCCCGGGCTCAGCTCCTCCCGCACACCCAGCGCTGTTCCCTGTCCCGCGGGGCTGCGGGGCCGCTCCTGCCGTGCGGGCGCTCAGGAGATCTCGTTGCCGAAGACCTCGAGCAGCAGCGGCGTGAGCTGCATGCTGTGCTCGGGCTGGAAGGACAGACAGCGGTACTGCCGCGAGTGCTCCTCGTTCAGGCTGCGCAGGTCCGCCAGCTTCTGGATCATCTTGGCGTAGAGCAGGCGGCCGCCGGGCGCGGCGTGCCGGGCGCGGATGTAGCTCTGCAGCACCTCCGAGAGCCGCTCCTGCAGCGCCTCCACCCGCAGCGGCTCCCGCACGCCCGGCCGGTCTGCGGGACGGGCAGCGCTCAGGGCAGCCCCCGCTGCTGGGGGGTGACAGGGGTCTGGGGGATTCCCTGCCTTTTGGGGCTTTTTATGGTCTGGGATGATTCCCTTCCCTTTCACCCCTTTTTAGGGCTTTGGGGGGATTTCCTGCCTTTTGTGGGTTTTTAGGGTTTGGGGGGATTCCTTCCATTTCACCCCTTTTTAGGGTTTGGGATAATTCCCTTCCCTTTTGTCCCTTTTTATGGTCGGGGGGTTTCCCTTCCTTTCATCCCTTTTTAGGGTCAGCTGTACTTATGGGTTTTTCCCCTCCCTTTTGTGGGTTTTTAGGATTCGGGGTAGGTCTGTCCCTACCTGGGGACAGGATGCAGATGGCCATGAGCAGCACGTGCTCCTCCTCATGCAGGTTCAGCTTCTTCAGCCCCACCTGGAACTTCACCAGCGGCTCCAGCAGGTCCATGCTGTGCCCGGCTGCAGAGAGAACGGGGCCTCAGGGGGGCTCTGGAAAAGGTTCTTTTCCTCTGGAAGGGGATCTTTCCCTTTGGATGGGGATTTTTTCATACACATGGGGGTGGCACTGGGGCCATTGAGGAGGTGGCACTGGAGACACTGAGGCGCCACTGCAGACCTTGAAGCACCACTTGTCACCCCCAAACCCCCAGAATTTGGGGCAGGACTCACCCCCATTCTCAACCAGGTGCAGAGAAGGGCCAGCAGGAGGAAAGTCAGGGAATTTCAGGATTTGGGGCTGGGGCTCCCTTACCTTGGGTGACGTCGCTGACCTTGTACTTGAAGTCGCTGCTGCCGCAGGTCCAGGACATGTCCTCGAGGGTGAAGGACTCGTTGGAGCGCAGCATGATCACCTCCATGGCGCTGCACTTGAGCAGCACGATCTGGTCCTCCACAGACAGATCCCTGCAGGAGGATTTGCCCTCTGGGTGGGGGTCGGGGTGCTCAGGGGACACAGGGGACACAGGACAGGGCCAGGAGGAGCTGCCACCCCCAGGGTGCTCACCAGGCCCTCAGCTGAGGCTCCCTCCCCAGGAATTCCCATTCCAAGGTTTTTTTCATGTGCATTTTGGTCCCAAATCTTAGAATGAACAGAGCCCAAGGCCCCTCCTGGGCCCCTTGGGTGCTGCAGGGGCTCTGGGTGGAATCTGTGTGTGTTTTCCAGGGTATTGGAAAAAGGGGAGAACCCCGGGGAGGGGGAGAGACAGAGAGCAGAGCTGGGAAGGGAACAGGGCTGAGGAATGGCTGGGAGGGGCAGCACGGGATTCCCAGGAGCAGGACACACCAGATGTGGGATCCGCAGCCTCACCTGAATCCCGGGATCATCTTGGCAAAGCCGATCACCTTCTGGATGCTGTAGCTGACCAAGTCAGCCAGGTGTGGGAGCATGGAGAGCTGGGAGAACTCCAGGTTCACTGAGGAGCTCTCGTCCTGCTCCTCCCGCAGCCCCAGGCTGGGGAACGGCGGCGGCTCCGTGGGGTCTGCAGGGGGAAACGCTCTGAGCACCCCAGTGAGCCCCCAGAGCTGAACAGAGGCTCTGGAACCCCAAATCTGGGTCGAGGGGCTGCATTTCTGACCCCCTGACCCCTGGAGGGGTGAGGGGAGGGAATCTGGGGGCTTTTGAGGCCAGGTTCTCCACAGGGTGTTGGGATTCAGGGCTGGTTTGGGATCCCAGTCGGGGAATGTGGGATGAGGAGGAAGAGGAGGAAGAGGAGCAGGGCAGACCCTTGTGCTGGGGTTGATTTGGGCTCTGGCACAGCCCATCCCCTCCCCTGGAATTTGGGGTGGTTTAAGGCGTCACCTCCAGCCCAAGGTGGGTCCTGGGGTCCCTCCCTGGCTGCCAATCCCAGTTTGGGGCCAGGAGGAGCTGGGGCACACCTGGGAATGTGCTGAAGGCCTCGGAGCCGAAGAGATCCGAGGAATCCTCCGAGGACAGGTCCTGGGTGAGTAGGGACGAGGATTTTGTGGCCCCTCTGCTGCTGGGGTGGCTCCTCACAGGGGGCTGGGGGAGAAAACAGAGAAAACTCCTTGAGGAACGGGGCTGGCAGAGGGGTCTGTGGATTTTGCAGGGGGAATTTGAAGGATGAAAGATATTTTTTGGGGTCATTACCCGAAATTTGGTGAAGTCAGCGTAGGTGGGGTCATAGGTTTTGCGATGGGCCTCGAGCAGGATGTCGATGACTTTCTGCTGCTCCTCTGAGAGTTTGGGTTTGAGGCTTTCCCTCAGGGCTTCCTCCTCCTTCCTCTTCAAGATCATCTCCCTCTTCCTCTGCACCTCCTCGTCCGTAAGGATGACTGGGAGAGGAAAAGGGGTGGAATCAGGGATTGGAACGACCCCTGGATGCCACAGCCAGCCCTTGGAAAATCCCTTTGTGCCCCTCCAACAGCTTGGCCCCAGTTTCCTGCTGTGCCCAGGAGGTTTTGCTGCTTTCAGGGGAGGCTCTGGGGGCACCGAGGCCATGCCAGCCGTGCCCCGTGGCCGCTCTGCTCCCTCCCTGTTTGCTCAGCCCTCTCAAATCCCGAAACTCTCGGCTCCCAGCTGCCACCAGGGGTGTCCAGCGCTGCTTCAGGGCAGATTTAATCTGATTTTTAAGGTCAAGGCACTCAGGGCTGGGGATTTATGGCTTTTATTGGGGTGGCAGCGCTCAGCAGCGGCCAAAGGTTGGGCTCCACGCAAGGCTGGGCCTGTTTGCTCAGGGAAAGGGAGCAGCTGAGGGCAATTTGGGCTCAAATCTTCACTTTTTTATCAACTACTGCAAGCCCTGAGCAGCCTCAGAGGGGCTGTAAGGGACAAAGGCAGCGGGGAGCTGCAGAAACCTCTGGGGTCACAGCAGAGCCCCCTCAAAGCTCTGTTTTGGAGGAGGAGGAAAGGAAAAAGGAGTTCCCTTTCCTCAGCCCTTTCTGCAGGGACACTCCAGGGGCTGTTTCTGAGTTTTCTGGTGCAGGAACCCCGTGCTGGGAGGGTCAAGGTGGAATTTGGGGCGAGAGGTGAGCGGGAGGAGCTCGAGGCAAGGAGGCCTCGGCCTCGCCTGCTCCTTTGGCCAAGGGCGATTTTCCATTCTCCATTTTCCATTCCCCAGCCTTGCACAACCTCACAGGGGCCTGGGACACCTCAGGAGGGGCCGAAAGGTCACTCCCACCTCCACCATCAGGGAGGAAAATGAGGATTTTGCCATTTCCCCTTGCCAGTTTTTATCACAAAAAGCATCAGATCCACAGGGGCCTGCTCGGGCTCACCCACCCCGGCGCTGCACAAAGAGCAGGAGCTGTTAAAAATCCCATTTTTAGGGATTATTAGGGAAGGACCCAAGGGAGCCTCAACATCCCTGAGGGACAGACACCCCTTCCTCAGCTGCAGGCAGCTGGAAGAAGGCAGGGAAGGGGTAATTCCCTGAAAGTGGGAAAGGCCGGATTTCCCAGGCCATCGTGTGAGGAGGGGACAGGCCCTGGCTGAGAACTCCCAAACCCCAAGGCCTGGAGGGGTTTTCTCTGCCCTGCTTGTCCCCAGACAGGCAGAAAACCACAAATATTTGCCCAAGCTGGGGGCTGGAAATGCCACGTGGTGACCTGGGCCTGGCACGGGGCTGGGAGAGTTGGGGTCACCAAACCCCTCAGCTGGCCAGACCCAGCTCCTCCTGCCCCAAACTGGGACCAACCCCAAATTCCAGAGGTGGGGAAGAGTCCAAATTATCCCCAGCTCGAGGGTCTGCCCTGCTCCTCTTCCTCTTCTTCCTCCCTACCCCACATTCCCAGCCCTGAATTCCAACACCCTGTGGAAAACAAGGCCTCAAAACCTTCCCGATTCCCTTCTTCCACCTAAAAATAACCCCAACCCTTCGTCCTCCCTCATTTTTCCAGCGGCAAAGTCCATTTTTAGCTATTTTTAGCCTGTCTGGGTCAGTTTTGGTTAATGCAGGCAGGATTTGCTAACGGGGCTGTTTACACGTTAACTCCTGTGTGGAAAACGTGGAGAAAACCTGAAGAAAACCTCCTGGAATTGCTGCCCAACAACTTGCTAGCCCTTCCTGGGTAATTAATTACTGCTGGTACAAATGAAAGCACTTCCTTCATTAGGGGCTCCTCAAAAAACAGGGACAACTCCCCAGAATCTGGGGACAGCCAGGGTGGGATGTGGCCTTTTCCTCCCTCATCAACCTGCCAATCCCAAAGAATAAAATCCAGGGATTCCCATCAGGATCTTTGAGAATGTAAGCATTTTTTCCCTCACAAACACTCCAAATTCTGATTTTCTGGAGGCCCTGGGGTGACATCAGGCTCTGTTTGCACCCTGTTTAGCACATCAGGGAAAGGGCCCTGCTTCCATAGCCTGAATTTCCAGCTCCATGGACACCCTGGCCACAATCTCCCAGCAAAAAATGTTAGGTTGGAGCTCTCCAGGAGCACCCAGCTTCTCCCCAGCACCTCAAACACGCTTTATTTTTAAAAGCCACTTATCTCTAAATACACCCGGAGAAAACAAACATTTGGGCCACATTTGTGTGTTTGGACTGGGCTTAAAAACCACTTTAATTCCCTCTGCTGTTGACTTAAGTCCCTGCTTTGTCCCACATGGAAAAAAGGGTCAGAAAAAAAAAATCCCAGAGGGAGAAGAGAAAAGCCCAACCTGGCTCCATGGGGATGGGGGAGCTCATCCAGTTCTCCCTGTGGAGCATGGAAAATGCTGGAAAAGAAACTTTTCAGAGCCATTGGGAGCCATGGAGCTGATTTTCCTCAAAGAAAACCCCAGGAGAATCCATGAGGACACAACTCCGGGATGGGAAGGAATCATTAAACCAGCTCCTCTCAATCATTACCCGCTGCTTCCCCTGCCCTTTGCATCCCTGGGAGGTTCCCAGCGGCAGCCCTGGCACCAGGGAGGTGGCAGAGGCACAGCCAGGGCCCCGTGAGCATTCCCTGGGCTGGACACTCACACTCACAGCCCTTGCACACTCACATTCACAGCCTTGCACACTCCCAGCCCTCACACACTCACACTCCTTCATCATGCCGATGTCCAGGCAGCGTTTCAGCCGGCAGGCCTGGTACCAGGGAGGTGGCAGAGGCACAGCCAGGGCCCCGTGAGCATTCCCTGGGCTGGACACTCACTCACAGCCCTTGCACACTCACACTCACACCCATTGCACACTCACACTCACAGCCCTTGCACACTCACAGCCCTCGCACACTCACAGCCCTTGCACACTCACACTCACAGCCCTTGCACACTCACACTCCCAGTCCTCGCACACTCACACTCCTTCATCATGCCGATGTCCAGGCAGCGTTTCAGCCGGCAGCCCTGGCACCAGGGAGGTGGCAGAGGCACAGCCAGGGCCCCATGAGCATTCCCTGGGCTGGACACTCCCAGCCCTTGCACACTCACACTCCCAGCCCTCGCACACTCACACTCCTTCATCATGCCGATGTCCAGGCAGCGTTTCAGCCGGCAGGCCTGGCAGTGCCGCCGGTTGTCCTTGGTGATGTGGCACTCCCCGCTGAAGGGACAGGTGAACATGGCCTTCCTCTTCATGCTCCTCCTGGAAAAGGGACAAAAAACCCTTTTTTGGGCTCCGTTCCTGCTGGTTTGGCTGATGCTGCAAACATCAGCCAAGTTGGGAGCTTCAGACACTGCTGGAAAAGGAAAATTTCCCCCAGGGAAACACCCAAGGGTTTATCCCAAAATGGTTTGGGGGAAATGACCTTAACCCCAGCTTGACCCCCTTCCACTAAACCAGGCTGCTCTAAGCCCAGTCCAGCATGTAAGTTTAAGAAGGTTTTGGGTTTAAACAGGGATTTTTAAGGCCGGGAGGGTGGAAGGATTGCAGGATTGCAGAGAAACTCCCCCGGCAGCAAAATAAACCCGAGCTGGGGCTGTGTGGTTTAAACCCAGCCGCCCTAAGCCCGGCTTTGCTGGCAGAACTGGCCCGAGCACATTTTGGGTGTGCAGGGAGAGGAATTCTCGCTGCAGGACACAGAGAAAGGAGCCTGAAAATGACAACCCTGAGCTGCAGGGAAACCACAGCGGAATGGGAACGTGGAGCCATCAGGACAAAGGGTCAGAGCCAAAATAACCCAGGCAAAAGGGTCAGAGCCTGCCAGCACAACGGGGCAGAGCCAAAACCTTCCAAGGAATAACGGCCAGAGCCAGAATTTCCAAGGAAAAAGGGTCAGAACCTTCCAGGACAAAAGGTCAGAGGCAAAATCTTCCTGGGGTAAAGGGTCTGAGCCAAAATACCCCAAGGACAAAGGGTCAAGGGCAGAAACATCCAAGGAAAAATGATCAGAATCTTCCCAGCACAGAGGGTCAGAGCCAGAGTTTCCCGGGAAAAAGGTGGTAGATAGGATATTGGGAAGAAATTCCTCCCTGTGAGGCCCTGGAATAGAATTCCCAGAAAAGCTGTGGCTGCCCCATCCCTGCAAGTGCCCAAGGCCAATACTCAGATAAAAAAATGGGTAAAAAAATATTAAATAGGGGTAAAATATGTCGAATATGGGCTAAAATATCAAATATGGGTAACAAAATAAAATATTTAGTAAAATATAAAGTAAAATATTTTAAAATGGGTAAAAGAATCAAATCTGGGTAAAAATCTTCAAGGTTCCCTCGGGCTGCAGCCCCAGGAATTAAAAGCTGCTTTTAGAAAGGGAGAGGTAAACAAAGTGGCTGCACTCTGCCTTTTCCTGACAGGAATTTGGGATTTTTGGGAATTCATCCCAGAAAAATGGATGGCAGGGCCCTGTTTCCCCCCATTCCTCCAAAACCTTTGGAATTTTGCTGCTCCCAGTGGGGAAACACAATCCCAGGGCTTGGAATTCAGCCCTGGACACCCCAAAATTCCAAATCTTGGTGCACAAAAAGCTTATTTTTTTCCACAAAACCCCAAGAAAAGGCCGAGAATGCACAAACAACGAGGCCTTGGAGCAGGGAAAAACATTCCCAGGGCTCGGGGCAGGCCAAAATTCCAGGTTTGGAATGAAAATTGCAGCTTGGGTGGCTCCAGAGGCTCCCAGGGTGACACCGGAGCCGGGCTGGGCTGGAATTCCATGAAAACCTTCCTGAGCCACCCATTCCCAGGCGGATTTGGGATCCCAGGGGCTAAAAATAGAGAATTCCAAGCCTCATTCCTGGCCTGGAGTGAAGGATTCGTGCTGGGAGGTGGGGAGGGCTCCAGGGGGGAGTGGGGATGGGGGCAGAATTCCCAGGGTGACCCAGAATTCCCAAGGGGGACAGCAGAATTCCCTGGAAATGCTGGATTTTGGGAAGTTTTCTGAGATTTTAGGGCTGGGGATAAATCCCAATTTGTGACCCCAGGGGAGTTTTCCCACACTCCCCCCTTGTCCTGAAGCACTGCAAGGCTCCCAGATCCACGAAAAACCCTGGAAAAAAAGGGGAAAAGCCCATCCCACAAAAGAAATCAACGATTCTCCCTCATTTTACACCATGGGAATGCAGCACCACCGGGAATTCCAGGCCTATTTCAGCACCCTGTTGGTTTCCCATTGGGACTCCCAGGGTTTTTTGGGATGGGGGGGTGCAAAGTTCCCAGATCTATGAAAAACCCTGGAAAAACAGGGGAAAAAACCCCATCCCACAAAAAAAAAACCAAAACAAAACAAAAAACCAATTTCCCCCCCCTTTACACCATGGGAATGCGGTACCACCGGGAATTCCAGGCCTATTTCAGCACCCTGTTGGTTTCCCATTGGGACTCCCAGGGTTTTTTGGGATGGGGGGGGTGCAAAGCTCCCAGATCCATGAAAAACCCTGGAAAAACAGGGGAAAAAACCCCATCCCACAAAAAAACCAAACAATTTCCCCCCCCTTTACACCATGGGAGTGCGGTACCACCTGGATCTCCAGCACCCCGTTGGTTTCCCCCTGGGATCCCCGGGTGTTGTTTTTGGGACGGGGCGCTCCCCGAGGCCCAGGCGCACCTGAAGAAGCCCTTGCAGCCCTCGCAGGTCATGGCGTTGAAGTGGAAGCCGGTGGCTCTGTCCCCGCAGACCCCGCAGACCCGGGGCGCGCCGCGCTCGCTCTCCCCGGCGCCTTCGGCCCCCGAGGTGCTGCAGGCGCCCGGCTCCATGCCTGGCAGGGGAAATAGCATTGGTCATGGATTTGCTTTTAATCCCGCCTGACCCGGGCCAAAGCCGGGGGTTTTGGCCTAAAAATCATCCCGAAAATTCACCTTGGATTCCCCCCCCTGGTTTGGGCAAGGAATTTTTATTCCCCGTTGGCTCTGGGCATTAAAACCACCCAAAACAATTCTGGTAGATTTTTGGGATTCTGGAATGCTGGGAAGGCTCTGAGATTGAGAGAGGCTCACTTAAAAATACCTGGTGCCACTGGAATGTTTTCCTTTAAAAAAGGAGAAAAAAAAAAAAGTGATTTTTTTCCCATTCCAAGCCCGCCCATTCCCAAATTCCAGCTGTGCCTTTAAATCCATTAAATCCCATTAAACTCCCAATTAAATTATTCCCTCTGCTTTGGGGCTGTTTTCCAGGGATTCCTGAGGAGGATTTTGGGGAATTCCCTGGGACAGCATTCCCAGCTCTCCTCTGCCACCATTCCCAACCAAAGCCTGGATTTTCACCTTCATTCCTTTAATTCCTTTGGAATTTTGTTTTCATTTGGGCCTTGGGGTTGGGGCTGGGCTGGGGATCCCCAAAGAATTCCCAAAACCCCACAGGAGCGCCTGCACTGGGACATTCCAGATGAATAAAAATCCGTGGAAAGCCGGGAGAGGGAAGGGGTGAAAGTTTCCCAACGGAATCAGAGCAAAGAGCAAGGACAGATCCAACACCCTGGGAATTCCAGCTGGGAAAAACGAGCCTGGCAACTCCAGAGCTCCCAGCCCTGGCACAGGAGGGAACGCTGGGGTGAGGAATTTGGGATCCACAGATCCTGGTTTTCTCTCAATATTCCCATAAAAAATTGGGAATATTCCAGGTTAACCCCTTGGATTGCCGTTCCCTGGGCTCCAAACACATCCCACTGCTCCTTCTAAATGGGAAAATCCAACTGAGCCCAGCTTTTCCCGGGATTTTACCCCAAAAAAAGATCCCTCCAGCACCACTGTGGTCATTCCATGGAGAAGCTTTCCCCCTTTTCTGAGGAAAAACTCAAAAAAATGCAGGAATGGGAATTTTCCCCACAGAATCTCCCCTTGTGTCTCCTGAACCCTTCCTGGATTCCCTCCTCCGGCCCCAAATCCTTCCCCTTGCTCCTTTATTTCCTAATCCCTAATCCCAGGCTGTCCAATTCCTTCCTCTCACATCCCAGACAAAATCCAGGGAAGGCTGACAGGCAGAAGCTGCCCCTGCTTGTGGGAAATTCCAGAACTCCTCCGGAGCTTCTCCCTGGATTTCGAAATATTCCCAAACAGGTTTTTGCTCCGTCACCCTCCGGAGAGAGAAAGCCACCCCGGGAAAACACAACTCACAGGAATTTTCAACGTGGATTTTTATTTTTTTACCCATTTCCAGCCTCCCTTGGGGCTTTTTTTTTTTTTTTTTTTTTGCCCCAGAGGGAGCAAAATTCCAGCAAAATTCCAGCACAATGCTCCTGAAATCTGCCCTGAAAACAGGGATTGGGGAGAGGAGCTGGAATTTGGGGAATTTCAACCTTAATTCCTGGGACTGGAGCAAGGATCATCTGAAGCTGCTGGGACAGCATCCCTGGGAAGGTTTAGGGTGGATTTTAGGGAAAATTCCTCATCCAGAGGGTGGAAAAGCTTCCCAGGGAATGGTCAGGGCCCCGAGGCTGCTGCAGCTCAAGGAGTTTGTGCAGAATCCTCAGGGATATTTGGGATTTTTGTGTCCAGTGTAGGGCCAGGGGTTGGAGTGGACGATCCCAATTTGGGATTTTCCAGGATTCCAAGGAAGAGCCTGGAGTCCACGGCCTTGGGATCCCACGTGGGGTCGGGGCCTCTCCAGGAATGAAACAGCCCCAAAACCCCAATTTCTGTGCCCTGTCCCAGGCAGTGTACCCAGGGCCACCCTGGGCAGCAGCAGGACACAAATCCAGGTTTTTCCATGGAATTCTTAGAGGGTCCCGGCCCTTCAGGAAGGGATTGTAGAGCCCAGGACTCCCTCAGGCATAGGACACCAGGAGGAAATGGGAAAAGACCCCATAATTCCAGCAAAACTGTGCTGGGAAGGGCTCTCCCTATGGAAAAATTCCCAAAGGAGAGGTGGAAGGGCAGCACCAGCCCCATACTGAGGAGTAAAATCCTCGTTTTGTGCTGGAAACAGCCCCAGAAGAGCCCTGGGAAGGTGTGGAGCCACGCAGGTGATTCCCAGCTGTGGCAATTCCCAGGAAATCTGGGATTTGCTGTCCCCTCCCAGGTGAGCCCAGGGCCAGGGGACAAGTCCTGAACATAGAGCTGGGCCCTGCCAGGCTCTGGAGCCGGGGATTTCGGGGATGGGAGGGATATCTGGGAGCAGGAATGGATTGTAGGGAGCTCCCTGGGGCAGCAAAGAGCCCAAATCCCTGTCCAGGAAAAGGGGATTCTCATTCCCCAGAAGCTCAACCTGCCCGAGGGAGGAGGAGGAGGAGGAGGAGGGGGATGATGCAGCAGCCGGAGCCGTTGCCGCCTGGAATTGGGAAATTGGAGCAGCAGCCACGCCTGGGGCACGGAGAAGGTGGCAAAACCCTCAGGAAACGGCTCAGACTTTTCCAGAGAAAAATAAGGGAGGCTTCGTGTGCCAGAAATCCCCTTTCCCACCCGGGGGGAAGCAGGAACAGGATGAGGAACAGCTCCAGGCAAGGAGAATCCCTGCCCAGGAGAGCCTGGAGCAGCTCCTGGCGTTCCTGGGAAGGAGGAAACGCCTTTGGGTGCCCGGATGAAAATCCAGGTGTTGTTTTCCACCCTTTTCCGTTTATTAGCGGGGAAAAAGGGCGAGGGTTGAGCTGATAAGGGCCGAGATAAGAGGAATGGGCCCAAGGAGGAGCTGAGTCAGCAGAGGCTGGAGGTGAGGGGGTGGCACCGGGGACATCCTGGCACTGCTGCCCCTGGCACGTTCTTGTTCCATCCACACCTCAGTTTAATCCGAATTTCCCTGGGTTTTTGCTCCCCTTGCTTTCCTCAAAATTTCCCTGGATTTTTTGCTCCTCTCACCATCATCTCCCTGAATTTATTTGATTTTTAATTCCCAGAACCATTTCCATTCCCGTTCCTCTCCTTTTTAGGCTCCTATTTCCATCCTAGCCCACCTCCAACTGGGATTTTCCCTCTCTCAATCCCTGACAATTCCAGAATTTCCCCTCAGGGAGCTCAGGCCAGGCTGGCTTTGCTTTGGCTCGGCCACAAGAAGTTAAAAATTATTCTCTGGAGCAGGATTAGCCATTAAATGGGGAAAAAATACCTGGATTTTCCATTTATTCCTCCTTAAACACAGCAGGATTCAGGGAAACAAACCCCAGCCGCAACCCCAGGCGTGTTTTTACCTGGGAAAAAACTGATTTTTGGGATTTTTGTTATTGCTACGACATCTCAGTCCTGATCTGGTCACGCCCTGCAGATCTGGGGCAGACATCTCCTATCATCCTCATCATCATCTGCATCATCGTATCCCAGATTTTCCTTGCTCCAGGACTCCAGAGGGAACCCAATCTCACCCTGGCAATTTTTCCCCTTTATTTCACCCCACTTCCACCAGGTCCAGCCCAACTTCAGGGCTTTTTAAACTTTATTTAACTTTATTTACACCATTTTTACTCCCCTTGGTTTCCCCATATTTCCCTGGATTTCTCTCCATTCACCCTTGGGTTTAATCTTAATTTCCCTGGACTTTTCTCCCCTTACTGCCCGATTTCCCTGGATTTAATCTTAATGTCCTGGGATTCCTGCTACCCTTGATTTCCCCATCACTTCCCTGGATTTAAACCCCAATTTCCCGGGATTTTCGCTCCATTCACACCTTGCTTTCCCCATCACCTCCCTGGCTTTTTGCTCTCCTTGGTTTCCCTGGATTTTTCCCGGGTTTAACCGCAATTTAAACCGCAATTTCCCGGGATTTTCGTGTCCCGCCGCAGCCGCGGCTCCTTCCCCAGCCGGAGGAAGATGAGTCACGGGCGGCTCCGGGGGAGGAGGAGGAGACGCCGCAAAAACGTCGCTTCTCCCGAAAACCTCTTTCCGAGTAAAAACACCCAACTTTTCTCAAAGCTCCAGCCTTGAAAAGGAGAGGAAGGAGCGGCTCAGCCGCCTCTGCCGACCCCAAACCGCCCCAAAAACTCTTTTGGGATGCCCAGGGGAGGATCCCTCAATTCCTGGTGCATAAAAATCCCCCCGTACCTTGATTTTCCTGGGGCTGGCACGGCTCGGGATCCTCCAAAATATGGGAAGGCACTGGGGAATCAAAAATGAGGTGATTAATGCCGTGTCGGGGGGCCCAAACCCCCCCCAAAAAATACCGAATTGGGAGCTCGAACGCGGGTTTAATTGGGGTGCTTAATCTTGAGAGCAGCCAGAAACCCCAAAATCAACATTACAGGAAACGCTAAAATCACCTTACAGGAAACCCTAAATTCACATGAACGCTCCCACGGCCGCCAAGAACCCCAAAATCACTTTACAGGAAGCCCTAAATTCACATTAACACCCCGCGGCACCCCGGAATTTCCCGATTTCGAGGGCCCCCCAAAAAGGGGGCGCCCCAGAGGGGGGGAGGACAGCGGTGCCTTTCCGGGATGTGGGGACCCCCCGGAACGCCCCAGAACTCCCGGATTTCTGGGGGTGTTCGGGGCTGAGCCCCCCAAAACCAGGAGCCACCCCCAGAACGGGACGGGGACACCCCAACCCCAAGGGGGATCCGAATTTTAGCAGGTAAAGCCCCAAGACCCCCCGGTTTAGGGGCTCACGAGGAGTCGGGGGGGCGCAGGGGACCCCCGACCCCTCCCAGGGCACCGGGGGGGTCAGACACACGCGGGAACCCCAAACCAGCACCGGAACCCCAAACCAGGAAGCACCGGGGAGCCCCAGCGCCCGGCCCGTGTCGCTGCTGCCGCCGGGGACAGCCCGGGAGCCGGGACCCATCCCGCCACCCGCGGGGCGCCCGCACCGGCCCCGGAGCCCCGGACACCCCCCTGGTTCGCCCGCAGCGGCCACCCCCGTGTCCCGGGGAGCACCGGAGGCGCGGCGGGCGCAAGGAAGGGCTGGGCTTGGCCGGGTCCGGTGTCCCGTGTCCCCTGTCCGGGACCTGAGCCCCGCTGTCCCCCTGTCCGGCACCTGAACCCCACTGTCCGGTACCGGAGCCCCGGCCCCGGTGTCCCCAGTGTCCCCCGGTACCTGAGCCCGGACCCCGCTGCCACCCCCGCCCCTCCCGCTGCCGCCTTTTGACGGGAACCGGCGCCCCCGGCCCCGCCCCTGCCTGCGCGGCACCGCCTTGGTCCCGCCCACAGCCGCCATATAAGGCCAGAGATGGGCGTGGTCGCGGTGAAGGGGGCGTGGCGTTGCACGTGGGCTCCCGGTAGCGCGGGGGCTTTCCGGGAGGGTCCCGGCCCCGCTGCCCACCCGGCCCTGCTGCCCACCGTGTCCTTGCTGCCCCTCGGTCCCTGCTGATCATCCGGTGCCCACCCTATCCTTGCTGCCCACCCCGTTCCCGCTGCCCACCCGACCCTTCTGCCCCACCGGGAGTGCCCCGCTGGACAGGGCACTCTTGGGGTGCCAACGCCCGGTGCTCCGGGGGCTGCCACCCCTCCCGAAAGCCCGGTGAGCTGCACCGGGACAGAATAAACGCCGCCGGTACCGGAGTGCCGCCCCCAGCACTCCCGGCTCTTTGCAGGCTCCGGCTGCTCCCGCTGTCCCCACAGACCCCGAGGGTGATCCCAGCCTGGGGACCCGCAGGACACCTAGATTTGGCTGCTCCTGAAGGATCTGAGAGTACTTGGGACAGAGCAAGAACCGACCTTGACCATCCAAAATCCTCTTATTGGTGACTTGGAATGTGGGATTTTTGGCAGAGCTGGCTCAGCCCACCCCAACCCAAGGATTGGGCACACTCCACCCCCAGTCTAAAAAATCGGGATATTAGGCAATTTCCCCTTTTCCTTCCTCAAATCCCCAGCCGGGGTGCAGCCACCTGCAGCACCGAATAAAGCAGCGAGAGGAGCTCCCAGAGAACCCCTGCTGCTGCTGCTCCAGGGTTTATCGGGTGTCCCCTAAACCCAAAATCCCGGGAGCAAACGAGCCCCCGGCGCAGCAGAGCCCCCGCAGCCGCGGGCACCGGGTTCAGCCGCCGCGGTTTGCGTGGGGAAAACGCTTCGAAATCGCCTTTAAATTGATTTAATGAGGCTGAGGAGGGGAAAACAACGTCTGGGAAGAAATGGGAGCTCATCAGAGGCAATTTCGTGGCGCGGAAGGATTTCGGAAGGGTGGGGAGTGGTGGAAGCTGCTCATCCCCATCCCGATGTTTTTGAGATCTTTCCATGATCTCTTTCCGTGCCAAAAAAAGTCCCAAAAATCTCCCAAGGCTTTTCCCCACTGACACAGCCATGCACCAGACCAGCGGGACGCATTTTCCATTCAAATTTTTAACTTTTTCCCGGCAGGAATCTGTGCCCCCCGAGCTCCGGGGAAAGTTTGAGGCCGAGGAGGGTTTAAATTCCCTCCCTCTCTCCTGATTCCCTGCTGCTTTTCTGCCCTCAATCCACACGGCACGAGGGGTTTGGGGCCAAATCCCGGCTCTGCTCCGCATCCCCGGGACAGCCGGCACGGGCAGGATTCGGGAGGATTTAATCCCTGAAGCTGCTCCAGCCTTGAAAATGGGATCGGCGGGGCTGGGAGAGGAGGAGGAGGATGGCCCGGGGATGTGGAGTGGCAGGAAGTGGGATCTCCAGATCTTCATGGAATGGTTTGGGCTCGGAAGGGACCTTTCGGATCGTCACTGCCACCCCGGAATTGTCCCTGCACGGGGCTTGGAGCACCTGGGAGGGCGGCACGTGTAGGACAAACGGAGCTGGATGAGCTCCAAGGTCCCTCCCAAAAAATCCCGCGATTCCACGATCCCATTCCAGGGCTCAGAAATCCCTGAAGGACACACGGAAAAGAGGGGAAAGCCTCAATCCGGTATTTCCCTGTCCTTGGAGCAGCGCTCCCTCATCCCGGAGCTCCTCCGGGGGTGGGTCCGGGCTCGCCCCATCCCGGGAGAGCAGAGATTTCCCGGGAAGCGCTTCCACAATCCCGCCTGCTGGGTGGAAAAGGGGCTTCTTCCCCTTCCGCCCATTCCCGCTGGGTTTGGGGGCAGAAAAAAATTGGTAAAAACACCGGGATCCAGCCCAGGACGCGATAGGAGCCGAGAGGAGGCTGTGGGGGGAATTTTCGGTTCTTTTCCTGCTCTGGGAATTCTCTGCAGGGCCGAGCTCATCCCGCAGCGCATCCCAAGGGACTGGCAGGGATTTCTCTTTTCCCAATCCCACTCCCTTCTCCTTTTCCAGCCCTTCTTCATGCCACAGCCCCCGGGACGGCGCGGGAAGGAAGGAGAGCCGGGAATTCTCCTCCCGCCTGAAATTTCGCTCCTGGGAAGGAGAGAAGAAATGATCCATAAAATTTCCATGGGACACGCACAGGCCGGGCAGGCGGTGCCTCTGGAGCTCACAAAATATTTAAATTTTGCCGTGAATTTGATTTTGATAGTTTGGGTGACTGGGAGAGGGAGGGATTTCGTTTTCCATCGGTTTTCTCTGGGGTGCGCTGGGAAAAAGTCCCACGGTAGGGAATTTATTGAAGGAAAACGGACCCGGGAGCTGTCGGATCTGAGGGGGAGGTGGGAGGGAATGGCCTGGGGGCGTTTCCCCAGAAATTGAGGGGGGCTGGAGGTGATGCTGGGCTGGACCGGGACGGGGGGGCTCGGACCGCTCGGGACCGCTCCGTACCGGGACAGGGGGGCTCAGACCGCTCGGGACCGCTCCGTACCGGGACAGGGAGGCTCGGAGTGCTCGGGACGGCTCCGTACCGGGACAAGGGGGCTCAGACCGCTCGGGACGGCTCCGTACCGGGACAGGGGGGCTCGGAGTGCTCGGGACCGCTCCGTACCGGGACAAGGGGGCTCGGACCGCTCGGGACGGCTCCGTACCGGGACAGGGGGGCTCGGAGTGCTCGGGACCGCTCCGTACCGGGACAGGGGGGCTCGGAGCGCTCGGGACGGCTCCGTCCCGGTGTGGGGCCGCTCCGTGCCGGGAGCAGGGCTCTCCCGCTGGTGCGGCCCTAGTCTGGTCTGAGGGGCTCATACTGGGACAGGAACCCCCAAACTGGGGCTCATGAGCTCCATACTGGTTGTAGGCCCCCCTCCCCCTCGCATGCGCGCTCCGGACGGCACGCCCCCGCCGCGCGCACGCGCGCGATTTACGTCACGCCCCGCCCTGCCACACCCTGCCACGCCCAACCGGAACCACGCCTTGCTTCCGCGCGTGCGCGACTCTGACCACGCCCATCATATGCAAATGAAGGGTGTGGTCAGCCTCCCCACCCCTGATAATTGGCGCGTGCGCTTTGGATGAAACGATGGGGCGTGGCTCTCTAAACCCCTCCTCCCTTGTGACGTGCTATCGATCAGGTGGGCGCGGTATGAATAACCCCGCCCATCTCACGTGCGGAGCAACGGGCGGGGTCACGGCGAGCCCCCGCCCACCCCGTCTCGCGCAGTTGCCATAACGACGGCGGCTGCGCGCGGGGCCGGGGGCGGGGCCACGGCGGCGGCGGCAGAGGGGCGCCCCCTGGCGGAGAGCGCTGAGGGAAGGGGTCTGTGAGGGGCGCGGCGGGACAGGGGGCGCTGAGGGAGGGGGGTCCCGAGGGTGGGAGTCTGTGAAGGGGAAATTCCGGAGGGAGGGGGTCAATGAGAGAGGGCGTCTTCAAAGGGCGGTTCCTGAGGGAGGGGGACCTTGAGGATGAGGGAGTCTCTGAGGTGGGGTCCGCAGCGGGGCCTGTTCCTCTCGGGGGCTCTCAGGGGCTCTGGGCTGTTCCTGAGGGGACGCACCGAGCCCCGGAGCTGTGTTTTGGGGCGGGGAGATGCTGCTCTCTGTGGAGGAGGGGGTGCCTGGGCAGCGCTGGGTTTTGGGCGGCTGGAAATGGAGCCCATCAAGGTGTCCCCTCCTCCAAGGAAGCCCTTGTGGATGGGGACACTTTGTGATGGCCTTGGGACCGTAGCTTAGAAATGGCTCAAAACCCCCTTTAACAGCCCAGAGCTGCTCCTGCCGCCTGTCCCAGGTGACACGGCCGTCCCCATCACCGCCACCATGGGCTCTGTGCGTTCCCTGTCTGCTGCCAGCGCCGCCCCGAGACACAGGAAGGCCGAGGATGAGGAGGATGAGGAGGTGTTGGTCAGCCAGGAGCCCGTGCAGGACGGGGCCAAGATCCCCTACATGGAGTTCATGGGCCAGGACAGTGCCACCTGCCCCACCTGTCAAGGCACCGGCTGCATCCCCACAGGTGGCTGCTGCTCTGGGGCGTAAACACCCCAAAATCCAGCTCTAAACAGCAAAAAAAAGGTCACTTTTTATGTGTTATTCCCATAAAAGGTCACTTTTTTATGTGTTATTCCTATTTTGCTTCCCAGAGCAGATGAACGAGTTGGTGGCTCTGATCCCCTATGGTGACCAACGGCTTCGTCCTCAGAGAACGTAAGGGAGGAGTTCTTTTATTGCTTTAGCGGTTGTTTTCACCCCAAAATATAGGGTTTAAAGTGTGATTTTAAATATTTCTACCATGAGTACCACGAACCCACTCCCACCTTCCATCCCCTCACTGGAGTTTTGGGAGCAACTGCAAAAAGACCCCAAAATGCTGCTTTGGTTGCTCATTGCCCAACCCCAAATGTGCAAAGGGAGGATTTTTGAGCCATTTTGATATGAAAAATGCGACAGCCGCTCTTGGGTGCCTCTTCCAAGGAAACCAAACAGGGGATGGGGTTGTTTTTTAAGAAACTAATCTTGCAGAGGAGGTGAAGAATTTAATTTTTATGGATTTTTTTTTTCCCAGGAAACTCTATGTGCTGCTCTCAGTGTTGCTCTGCCTGCTGCTGTCTGGCCTGGGGGTCTTCTTCCTGTTCCCCCATTCGGTGCTGGTGGACGATGATGGCATCAAAGTGGTCCAGGTGTGGTTTGACAGGAAAAACTCCGCTGTCCTCCTGGCCATCACGGTAAAGTTTCCATGGATTTGGGAAAACAAATCCCCAGGGGAACGAGCCAGCGAGGTCAGGGCTGTTTTTGTCCCCTCCAGGCCACCCTGAGGATCAGGAATTCCAACTTCTACTCGGTGGCAGTGAGCAGCCTGAGCAGCCAGGTGCAGTACATGAACACCGTGGTGGGCAGGCAGCAGCTCACCAATGTCTCCAGCATCCAGCCCCTGAGGGACAAACTGGTACTGACTGGGAGAGGTCACCTCGTGATTTCAGTGCCCAGGGGCCACAGCTGCTTTTGCTCTGTGCACTCCCTCAGAAATGGGGTTGAAAGGTGATGGAGCTGCACTGAAATCTGATTTTTCCGCTCTGTTGCAGGTGAATTTCACCGTGAAGGCAGAGCTGGGTGGATCCCTGTCCTATGTGTAGTAAGGATTTACTGCTCCTTGGAGATACCTGGGGAGGGAGACGGGTGGAGCTACTTTGATTAAAATTTGGGAAATTAATTGTAAATCACTTTTCCTACTCAATTCCTTTGCCAGGAATTTTCTCAAGGTGCTGTGAGATGGTTTTGTTAACACCAAAGTGAAAAATACCAGCAGGAGCTGCCAAAAAATCCCAAATTCTTCAAGTTTCTCACTTGCTGACCAATTTCCTTGATCTTTTCCAGTTTTTTCTGCACTTTGCCCAAGGTGAAGGTCCACAACATCGTGATCCTCATGAGGTGGGTGCTGCTCCTGCTCTGGGTTCTTGTAACTCTTTTCCCACCTTAAAGATTCTGTTCTGTGGCTCCTGAATCCCAAGGGAATCCCAGCCACGGATTCGGGCCCCAGGGAGAAAGTCCTACTTGGATTTTCCCCCAAATCCACCTCAGGGTCAGGTTTTAACCCAGCCCAGGATGGGTAAATATGGGGTGGAGCACACGGCTCCTTCCAGAGGCTGCAATTCCTGCCATCCCCCCCTTTTCACCAAAACCCACAGGAACTGGGGGGGTTTTTTTGAGGAAAAGAGGAGTCTGTGATGAATCCAAACCTGTTGGGCTGTCCCTTTGCCCTGCCAGGACCTCGGTGAAGCTCTCCTACATTGGCCACAGCGCCCAGAGCGCCCTGGAGACCTTCCACTACCTGGACTGCAGCTCCAACTCCACGGCCCCGGCCCGGGGGACGCCCTGAGGGCTCTGCAGGGACAATCCCGACACCCCCCAGGGCTGCTCCTTCCCTTCCTCCTGCCCAGGAATCTGGAACTTTCCCTCCTCAGCCGAGGGCTGCAATCCCGGAGATTTGCAGTGGTTTGCACCTGTTCTGGAAGCTCGGCACCGAAAGGGTGTTCTGGGGTGAATGGATTTAATTTTTGAGAGTAAATGGGTTTATTTTTTTCAGGGGAAATGAGTTTGTTTTCCTGCTCAATGGTGGCAGCACCTCAGGACCCCAAAAAAGGGAGAATTCCCGCCTGGAATGAGCCCCTGTTACACCCTAGAAGGAGGCAAAGGAACCCAAGTCTTTGGAATAAACTTCTCCCTCATTTTCCCCCTGTGGCTCCGACCCCTTTGGCATCCAGAGGCTCTTCCCTGGGGTTTGAAATCCGGGAATTTGCTGCTTTTTGTGCTCCACTTCCCAAAGCAGCGGGGACTGGAGGGGGTTCTGTGGGAGGCTGGGATTCCAAGGCCTCCCTGCCGGGAGCTGGACATTCCTGCCAGCCGCGATCCCGAGCAAAGCCCAGCTGCCAGCCCGGCCCCCGCAGCCCTTTGGCATTTTGCCCCTTTGGGGAGGTTTTTTTCTGGAATTCCAGCCCTCCTTTCCCATGGGATCCGGGAGCCAGACACAGCTACATGGGAGGGGATCCTTCTTCCTCAGTGGAAAAATTACTGGATTTTCGGGTGACAGTGGCACAAAATGCACACTTTGCTCCCTTTTCCAGCAAGAGATTCCTGCCCCTGCAGCATTTGTAGGGCTGAATTCTTCAATAAACCTGATTTGGATCTTTCCATGTGCTGTCCTTTGTTTTTTTTAAAGAAAAGCTCTGGATTTGTCCTAAACCCAGTGCTCTGCTGGAGTTGCTCCTGTGGTGTTTTTTGCCCAAAAATCCCTGTTCTGCTGATGGATTTCCGCAGAATCCCAGAATGGGTTGGGGGGATGCTAAAGCCCCTCCCCAGCAATGGGGAATCCTCTGGGAATTCCATCCTGGGGCCTCTCTTCCCTCACAGGGAGGAATTCCTTCCCAAAATCCCACCTAAACCTCCAGATCCCAGTGGGAAGCCGCTCCCCATGTCCTGTCCCTCTGTCCTTTGTCCCAGGTCTGTCCCCAGCTCTCCTGAAAGGTCACCCTGGAACCTTCCCTTCTCCAGGCTGAAAAATCCCATTTTTCCCAGCCCTTCCCAGGAATTTTTGGGGGAAAATGAGGGGGGAAGAACTCAACCAGGTGCCTGTTCCCAGCTGGGACCATGCCCAGAATCCCAATCCCAACCTCCTTCCCTGGTGACCAATTCCCACTGAGTTTTCCCCTTTTTTTTTAGGAAAAGGAAGAAATCCCAAACTTTGCTTTTTCTCCGTTTTCTTCCCCTCCTGGCTGGGTTTAATCCCGATTTTCTGGGGGTCTCCCCTCATTCCCTTTTCCCCTCTTTGCCCCCAGCCCCATCCCACTTTTCCAAGGATCCTGGGGGGTTTTTTGGGGGGGCTGCCCCCAGGAGGGACCCCCGAATTTTCTGCTTGGCTGCACCAGGAGGGGAAAGATTTGACCCCAAACCCTTGGTGCAGAGCCCCCATCATTAGGAGAGCGTCTCAAAGGGCACTTTTGGGTGGAAAATCCTCTTTAATCCCCCAATCCTCCTTAATGAATTTCCCCTGCCAATGTTTTGGTGCTTGGCCACAACTGGCAGCTGCTGCACTTGAAGCTTGGAGGGTTTAAAACTCAAATTCTGCCCCAAAACGGCTTTTTTAAAGCTGTTTTTAAAAATCTTTTCGAGTTATAATTTCTCCAAGAGAAGCTTTGCCATCCACAGAGGCAAAAAGAGGAGTTTTGACCCAAAAGATTTGGGGTGAAACTCAGGAATTCCACACCCAGGAACTGCCTGGGGCCTCTTGCAGGAGAGATCTGAGCAGGTTTGGGGCTCTTCGGGGTCACTGGGCTGATTTTTGTCAAGATCATTAAAAAAATCCCATTTCTGAGCTTTTTGCTTGTAATGAACAGCCTGGCGAGGAGAGGAATTTCCATGTGGGATTTTTTGTTGCACAGCTAGAGTGGAGTCTCCTGCTTCCAGTGCTGCAAAACAGCCCCAAACTTGAGTTTTTTGCAGGTAGAAAACAGGATAGAATTCGTGGGGAGGAGAGGACAGCCACCCCTTGCCCTGGTGACACCGGGATTGTCCCAGTCCTAATTATAGCATTAATATATAATTATTCCTAATTATATAATTATTCCACAATTAACCTCCTGCTTTCCCAAAAGTTTCTACTTCAAAATTTTTCACTTTCAAATTTTTCCTTTTTTTTTGGCTTTTCTGGGGGATTTCGCCCCCCTCTTCCCCCTTAGCTTGAAGTATCCCAACCCAAAAAATGTGCAGTTTTAACCCGAAATGAGGATTTCAATAGGATATTTTCCCAACCTAAAGAACTTTATGGTGGTTGAAATGGGGAGGAAATATTTAAATTACTGCAAACACACCCAAAAAAAAAAGAGACTCAACTCAACTTTTACTTTCGACCAAAAGTTTTTTTTTTTTAGATTTTTTTTCATTTTATACCAACAGATGTTAAAAAATACAGACTTGTTTTACAAGAATAGCACCATTTTTTGATTTTTTGTGTGTTTTTTAACTCATATTATACATGAACACTCCTGCTGAGGGGAAAGGGGAACATTCGGGGTGAGGAGGGGATTTTTGATACCTGGATTGGTGAAATCCCATTTTTTTTTTTCAGGGAAAAAGGGATCACTGACATTCCCACCTCCACCTGACCTCAAAAACAGGTCTTCCAGGAAGAGAATAAATAAATATTAACGGGTTTTTCCTTTGATTCTGGTGTTGGGATGAGGTGGTTGCTCCCTGATTCGGGGTGAGCCCTTTCAGTGCAGAACTTCTCAGCTCCTTTTTGGGGTGGATCCCATTTAATGTGGTGGTTTTTTTTCTTTTTTTAAGGAATTGGGCTGGGCTTTTTAAAAAAACAAAAACCAAACCAAACAAACAAAAACCACGACAACCAAAAACAAACAACCACACCAAAAAAATCCTTTTTTTTTTTTTTACAAGAAGCAGACGGGGCCGAGGTCGACCCCAAACTCCTGCTCGGGTCCCCCAATGTCCATAGGTGCAATGTCCACGATGGGCAGGCGCGAGGTCTTCTGCGAGCGGTACTCGATGACAGTCCTGCCCCACTTCCCTGTGTGTTTCTGGGGGAAAAACGGGCAAAAATGGGGTCATTTAACCTGTTACATCCTCGCCAAACCCTTCAAATCCCAGCTGGAACCCAAATTTGTCATCAGGCATAGAGGGAGGGGTCCCACTTCTTGGCGTGTTTATAAGGAAAAAAATGGGTAACAATGGGGTTATTTGATCCTCCAGAACTCAGTTTGAGCCCAAATTTATCATTAGCATTGGAAAAATGGAGTTATTTAATCCTCCATAATTTTCCCAATCTCAGTTTGAGCTCCAAATTTATCATTAGCATCGGAAAAATGGTGTTTAATCCTCCAGAACCTTCCCAATCTCAGTTTGAGCCCAAAGTTATCATTAGCATCGGAAAAATGGTGTTTAATCCTCCAGAACCTTCCCAATCTCAGTTTGAGCCCAAAGTTATCATTAGCATTGGAAAAATGGAGTTATTTAATCCTCCAGAATTTTCCCAATCTCAGTTTGAGCTCCAAATTTATCATTAGCATGGGAAAAATGGGGTTATTAATCTCCTAGAACCTTCCCAATCTCAGTTTGAGCCCCATTTCATTATTAGACCAAGAAGGGCCACGTTTCTCAGTGTATTTCTGGGGGGAAAGCACTGGAAAATGGGGTTTGGAGTCCCCATCCCTGGACCACCACAGCCAAATCCTGGCCGTGGTGGCACTTGGCGACAAGATGCTGTCCCCTCGCGGGTTGGTGGCACTTGGTGACAAGATGCTGTCCCCTCGCGGGTTGGTGGCACTTGGTGACAAGATGCTGTCCCCTCCCAGGTCGCTCTCTCTGAGCTCCCGGTTTCCTCCCCAGGTGGCGAACCCCGCGGTTTATGGATTTCCCCCGATTTCCCCCCTCTCCCCCCGGCACGCACCGTGCAGCCGTCCTCCAGCACGCTGTAGGTGAACCTGCTGTTGCCCTCGGCGCGGATCTCGACGTCGTTGGAGCCCTGGATGAGCAGCGCCTTCCTCAGGCTGCCCGACTCCTCGTCCAGGTAGGCCACGCTGTTGCGGCAGTGGTAGGTGACGTTCTGGGAGCCCTCGGTGGACAGCAGCCTCAGGAAGGTCATCTGGATGTTGGCCGTGTTGGCCGCCAGCTCCTCGGTGCCGTAGCTGAACTGCAGGGGGGAGGGAGGCTTTCAGACGGCTTTTTTGGGGGAGTTTGGGGGAATTTCCACGGTTTGCTTTCCCAGACCTGGAAACTGTCATGGCCTGATGCCAAGATTTCCATGAAAGACTCTAAACCAACTCGTTCTGGTACAAAACCCATCAATTTCACCTCAAGTGAAAGGACATCGCTCCAAGTTTTCCTTAAAATCCCTAAATCCACCAATATGTGACCCAATTTCACCCCAAAGAAGGACATCACTCCCAGTTTTCCTTAAAATCCCTAAATCCACCAATATCTGATCCAAACCCTATCAATTTAACCCCAAAGAAGGACACCACTCCAGGATTTACATAAAGTCCACTGGATCAACCAGGTCTGATCCAAACACCCGCTAAGTTTCAACTCCAAAGTTTCAGTAAAATCCCCTAAATTAACCGTTTCTGATCCAACAACCACCAGTTCCACCCCCAGGATGGACATCAGCTCCATGATATCCATATAACCCTCAAATCACCCAATATCTGATAGAACCACCAAAAATTCCACCCCCAGGAAGGCAATCGGCTCCAGCTCTTCTGTGGAACTCCAGCCCCTCCTTCCCCTCCGTGCCCATCCCAGACACCCACGTGGAAGCCGCCGTTGATGGTCTCGCCGAACCAGACGTGCTTCTTCTCCTTGGCCTTGCTGCTCCACCAGTTCTTCCTGGGGATGCTGCCGGGGCTGGGGTACACGCACGTCTCCCCCGTGGCCATGTTGCAGAAGACCTTGATGGCGTCCAGGGTGCAGCCCTGGTTGGGGTCGATCCAGTAATCACCTGTGGACGGAGGGCGTGGGGTCAGTGAGTGGTGGGGTCAGTGAGGGGGTCAGTGTGGTGAGTGAGTGACCAGCAGTGGGGTCAGTGAGGAGGTCAGCGTGGGCCTTGGTGGCCGGGAGGGTGGTGGAGGAGACAAGGAGGAAGAGGGGGACACGGGGATGGACACAGGGATGGACACAGGGATGGCCACAGATGGACACAGGGCTGGACACAGGGCCGGAGCCTCTCTCTCACCGCTCTTCCAGTCGGGGTGGCAGAGTTTGATGTCTCGGCAGGTCCTGGCCGGGTTCTTGCGAGAGCCCTCGGGGCTGCGGATGCTCTCGATCTGGTTGTTGAGGGCCTTGAGGGTGGCGTCCACCTCGGCGTCGTGCGGCCGCAGCCCTGGCGCCGCCTCGTCCGCCCGCATGTAGCGCCCGGGGTCAGGGCCCTTCTCGGGCTGCCCCAGCCCCGCGAATGCCGACATGTCGATACCGGTGCCGGGGGGCCCGGGGGGGCCGGGCGGGCCAGGGTTCCCGGGGGGACCCTGCAGGAGGGAGGAGCGGTCATGAGGTGATCGCCAAGGCTTGGATCCCTCTGATGCCTGCAGGATCCCTCTGATGCCCGCAGGATCCCTCTGACCCATGCAGGATCCCTCTGTCCCCCACAGGATCCCTTTGTCCCCCACAGGATCCCTCTGATCCCCGCAGGACCCCTCTGTCCCCCACAGGATCCCTCTGATCCCTGCAGGATCCCTCTGTCCCCCACAGGATCCCTCTGATCCCCGCAGGATCCCTCCCTCGCAGGATCCCTCTCTCTCACAGGATCCCTCCCCTCCTGGATCCTCTCTCTCCTCCTGGATCCTCTCTCTCTCACAAGGATCCCTCCCCTCCTGGATTCCCTCTCTCTCACAGGATCCCTCCCCTCCTGGATCCCCTCTCTCTCACAAGGATCCCTCTCCTCCTGGATCCTCTCTCCCCTCCTGGATCCCCTCTGTTCCCTGCAGGATCCCTCCCCTCCCGGATCGCCTCTCTCCGGTGTCCCCGCTCACCGCCGGGCCAGGCTCGCCGCTCCTCCCGCGGGGTCCAGGGGGCCCGATGGGTCCGGGCATCCCATTGGAGCCGTCCTTGCCTGAGGGGCCCACTGGGCCGGGGGGACCCTGAAAAACCCCAAAAAGGGCTCAGGGCACAGCACCTGACAGGGCACAGCCACCTCCAGGTGTGGCACCGGTCCAGGGACGCCTCCTTTTCCCTTTTTCCCCCAAAATTCCAGGACTTACCCTGGGCCCCGAGGGACCCGCAGGTCCGGCAGCACCCTGGTCTCCAGAAGGACCCTGGGAAGGAAGGGAGGATGGAAGATTTGGGATCCCACGGGAGATGTGGGATTGGGGTGTGGGATGTAGGATTTGGGACATACGGGGGGCTGTGGTCCCAAATCCCAGCACTTACGGGGGGCCCGGGCAGCCCCTGGAGCCCGGTGAAGCCCCGGTGCCCCTTCAGGCCGCGCTCTCCAGCCTCGCCCGCCTCGCCTTTGTCACCGCGCGGCCCCTGGGGACCCTGCAGGGGGGACACGGTGGGTCAGGAGTGGGGGTGATCCCAAACCAGGGTGCCAAGCTGCGACCCCAAGCTGGGATCCCTAACTGGGATCCCAGGAATTCCACAGTTCCAGGTGGGACGCACTCACCGGCATCCCTCGGGCTCCAGCGGGGCCGGAGGGACCCATGGGACCCTGAGCACCCTGTCGGAGAAAGGAGGGCAGTCAAAAACAGCGGGAATGGGACTTGGGATTTGAGGTGTGGGAATGTGTGTGTGAGATTTAGCATTCCCAGCTGCCCAGGGCACTGCAAGTGTTCCTGGTTTTATCTCCTGGGGTGCCCAGCTCATTCCCAGCTCCTGGAGCTCCCAGGCAGATCCCAAACCAGGAATCCTCAGGAAGTCGCTCGGAGCTGCTCCCGGTGCCATTCCCAGATGATCTCAAACAGCTCCATGGCGTGGATTTGGGATATTCCCGGTAATTCCCGTCTCCCCCCATCCCGAGGTGTCCCACTCACCGTCTCTCCCCTGTCTCCCTGTTTTCCAGTGGGTCCCACGGGGCCGGGAGCGCCGGGAGCGCCGGGAGCGCCAGGAGCACCCACGGGGCCAGTCTCACCACGATCGCCCTGGGAACAGGGAATGGGCTCAGGAATTCCGGCTCTGGGATGGGGGCAAGCACAGCATAACGGGAATTCCCAGGAATTCCGGCCCTTGAGAAATCTGGGATGAGCTCACCTTCACTCCTGCCGCCCCATCCCTGCCGGGGGGTCCATCAGCACCGGGATTTCCCTGGAAAAGAGGAGGAATTCAGCTTTTGCCTTTGGGATGGGGGGGAAAACTCCTTTATCCAGGCAAATTCCTATGGGGAAAACGTGCTGGGATTTTCTGGGATCAACCTAAAGGCTGTCTCCACCCAGGGTCAGCCAGGGATCCATCCTGGATATTCCAGACATTCCTAAATTTCTTACCTCCCGTCCAGGCTCTCCGGCTGGTCCAGTCAGCCCAGGGGGTCCCACGGGCCCGGGGGGTCCCCGGTCACCGGCAGATCCAGGTGCTCCCTGTTTTCCAGGCTCTCCCTAAAAACCAGGAAAACCCCCTCATGAGTGAGTCTGGGTGGATTGAGGGAATCAGGAGAGAGGGAGGGAATCCAAACCCTCCTTGGCCACAAACTTTCCCCAGAGCTCAGGGGGCACAAATTCCCGTGGGAAAAAGGTAAAAATTTGAATGGAAAATGCGTCCTGCTGGTCTGGTGCATGGCTGTGTCAGTGGGGAAAAGCCTTGGGAGATTTTGGGACATTTTTTTGGCATGGAAAGAGAATCCCAAAAGCACCGGGATGGGGATGAGCAGCTTCCACCACTCCCCACCCTCCCAAAATCCTTCTGCATCACAAAACTGCCTCTGATGAGCTGCCATTTCTTCCCAGATTTTGGGATTTTTTTGGTGTTTTGGGGTTTTTTTTGTGTTTTTCAGGGTTTTGCTCACCGAGGGTCCGGGCAGCCCCGGGAAGCCGCGCTCACCACGCTGCCCTGGGAGCCCCACGATGCCGCGCTGTCCTGCCAGCCCCTGGGGCCCGGGGGGCCCGTCCGGACCCTGCGGGGACACAAAGGGAGGGGAGGGCAGGGGTCAGCGCCACTCGGGGGCTGGTGAGGGGCCGGGGGTGGTGTCCCCAAATCCCAAATACCGCGGGGCCGTCCTCGCCGGGCTCGCCCTTCTCGCCGGGGGGGCCGGCGGGGCCCTGCAGCCCCGGGTCCCCCGCTCGGCCCGGGGGTCCCGCGTCGCCCCGGGCGCCCTTGGGGCCGTCCTTGCCCGCAGAGCCGGGGGGTCCTGGGGGTCCAGGGTTCCCCTGCAGGAGAGATCGGGGTTAGAGAGAACTCGGGAGGGGTTTCCATGTTCCTGATCCATCCCTGAGCCGTGCCTGATCCCATTCCCGATCTATCCCTGATCCCAGCCCTGGCACTGCTCTGGGATTGGGGAGCACTGGGGATGCCTCTTGGGAAGGGCTGGGCGGTGGCACCTGGGGTGGCTTTGGTTTGGGGACATCGTGGGGAGCTGCCCGGCCTCCGAAGCTGGGGGCAGCCATCCTGGCTGACCCCGACTGCCCTGAGTGATCCCAGAGCTTCCCGAGTGATCCCGACTGTCCCAAAATGAGCTGTTCCCACATGATCTCAGTTTTTCCCCAGTGATCCCAACTGACCTGAGCAATCCCTGATCTTCCCAAGAGATCCTGGCTGCTCCCAGTGACCCCAGTTCCCCCCCAGTGACCCCAGTTCCCCCCCTGAGCTGCCCCCAGCTCACGTTGGGGCCGGGGGGTCCGACGCGTCCAGCGGCTCCAGGGAATCCGGTGGCTCCCTGGGGACGGAGGCAAGAGAGGGTCAGACCCGGCTCCTCCTCCCCTCCCCTCCCCCCTCCCCATCCCCTCCCCCACCCCCCACTCACCGGGGGTCCCTGAGCACCCCGGGCTCCTTTGGGACCGGTGACACCTGTGGGACCCTGGGAAGAGGCAGAAAAACAATCAGGACACTCAGGACCTGGAGATTCCTGGGATGAGGGACCCCCACAAGGGCTCAGCCCCAATACTGGGGGTCTTGGCTGGACCCACCTGCGGTCCAGGAGCCCCGGAGGGACCCTGAGGCCCGGGGGCTCCGGCGTCACCCTTCTGGCCAGGCTCGCCTTGCTCGCCCTTGGCTCCGGGCTGGCCATCAGCACCCTGGGAAAGAGCCGTGGTCAGTGGTCAGCGGCCACTGGGGAAACTGGGATGGAGTGGGGACAGAACTGGGATGGAGTGGGGACAGAACTGGGATGGACTGGGGGCAGAACTGGGATGGAGTGGGGGCAGAACTGGGATGGAGTGGGGACAGAACTGGGATGGACTGGGGGCAGAACTCACCGGGGGTCCGGCGAATCCGGCAGGGCCGGGGGCTCCGGGCTCTCCGCGCTCTCCCTGTGGGACAAACGGGGTTAAAATCAAGGGAATGGGGCCAATGTGGCACTGCCAGTACCGGGGGGGACAGATGGCACTTACGGGGGCACCACGGGCTCCAGCGGCTCCAGACGGGCCGGGGGGGCCAGACTCGCCCTGGAAAGGAAGGAAAGGAAGGGGGAGTTGTGGGGGATGGAGATGGATGGGTCTGTCTGGGTGGGGCAGCGTGGGGCTGCCCCAGGGATCAGGTGGGATCTGCCCCAGAGATTGGGATGGGATCTGCCCCAGGGATCGGGTGGGATCTGTCCCAGGATTCAGGTGGGATCTTCCTCAGGGATCGGGTGGGATCTGCCCCAGGGATCGGGTGGGATCTGTCCCGAGATTCGGGTGGGATCTGCCCTCAGGATCAGGTGGGATCTGCCCTGGGGATCGGGTGGGATCTGCCCCAGGGATTGGGGTGGGATCTGCCCTGGGAATCGGGTGGGATCTGCCCCAGGGATCGGGTGGGATCTGCCCCAGGAATCAGGTGGGATCTGCCCTGGGAATTGGGTGGGATCTGCCCCAGGGATTGGGATGGGATCTGCCCCAGAGATTGGGATGGGATCTGCCCTGGGGATCAGGTGGGATCTGTCCCAGGGATCAGGTGGGATCTGTCCCTGTGGGAGCACTGGCAGGGCCACCCCGGTCTCACCTTCTCGCCGTTGGGGCCAGCGGGGCCGGGGGGGCCGATGGGACCGGTCAGACCCTGTGGGGACAGAGGGGACAGTGAGGTCACCAAGGCCCTGGGTAGCCACCATGGACATCCCTCACCGACCACCATGAGGAGGAGGCCACCAAGGATATCCCTGCTGGCCACCATGGGCACCTCTGGCTGGCCACCATGAGTGTCCCTGGCCAGCCACCAAGGATATCCCTGCTGGCCACCATGAGTGCCCTTGACCGGCCCCCTCCCACCCCATCCCTGCCCCACTCACGCGAGCTCCGTCCTTTCCGGGGGCTCCCTCAGGTCCTTTCTCTCCAACGTCTCCCTGTGGGGTGGCACGGGGCCAGTGTGAGCCCAGCCGAGCCCTGGTGGCACTGGTGGCAGCCCATGCCCTCCATGTCACCGTCACTCACCCTGTCCCCCTTGGGACCGGCGATGCCAGCGGCTCCTCTCTCCCCGGGCATCCCCTGCAGCCCCGGGGGGCCCTGGGCGCCGTTGGGGCCGGCGGGGCCGGTGGCGCCCTAAAGCAGCAAAGGGACATTATTGAGGTGTCACCCCCGCGGTGGCACCGCCATCGGCGCTGTCCCCTCCCTGTGTCACCCACCTTGGGTCCGTCGGTGCCAGGGGTGCCGGGGAGGCCACGGGGCCCCTGCAGGCCCTGGGCACCGGGAGAGCCGCGCTCGCCGGGGAAGCCGCGCTCACCCTGGGGACAGAGGGGACAGCTCAGCGGGGACACGGGGACAGCTCAGCAGGGACAGAGGGGACAGCTCAGCAGGGACACGGGGACACCGTGGGGGTGGCACCAGGGGGTGGGGAGGGCACTGTCCCATGCTACCCTGGAGGGACTGGAATGAGGACGGAACCAGCGTGGATCTGGTGGCCCTGGGTGGGGACAACCAGGCCCTGGGACCCTCCAAAGTCCCCGTGGGATGAACATGTCACCAAATGGGAGCACAGGTGACACTGACACTGGCCCCTCAAAGCCCCCCGGGTGAGAGGTGACACTTACCCTGGGACCCACAAGCCCGGGGGCTCCGGCTTCTCCAGGAACGCCCTGTGGGAAGGGGACAAACGGGTCTGGGGTCAGACCTGAGGGATTTGAGGGATCTCGATCCCACCTGGGGGGGACTGGGGAGTCTCACCTGGTCGCCGGGCTTGCCACTCTCGCCGGGGGGACCTGGTGGCCCTGGCAGTCCCTGGGAGGGGACAGGAGCCATGTGAGAACAGTGACAGCAGGACCCTGGGGGTTGGGGTGGCATCACCCCAAACCCCAAACCCCAAACCCCAAACCCATGAGCTCACCTGGAAGCCGGAGGGGCCGGGGGCTCCTTGCTCTCCCCTCTCCCCTGCCGGGCCCTGTGGGATGGACGCTGCTCAAGGACCCAAAAACCTTTGGGATTTCAGACTTCCCCCACCCCAAGATTTTGGGGATCCCACAAAGCCCCAGCACCACAGGGGTTGGGGATTTGTGGGTTTTGGGATCCCCCGGCAGATCCAGGGGGGCTTTAGCCCAAATCTGGGGTTTTTAGCCCCAGTCCTGAGCTCGCCCTGTTGCACTCACAGCAGGTCCTGGGGGTCCGGCAGCTCCGGTCTCTCCATCCTTGCCAGGAAGTCCCTGAGGAGATGGGAAACTGAGCCCCAAATCCCATAATGCCTATTTCCCCCCTCCCCGTGCCTCAGTTTCCCCCTTTGGGGGCTTTTAGGGTGGGGTGGCACCAGAAGGTGAATTTTTGGGGTTTGTGTGACAGAAAACCTCACCCTCAGCCCCGGTGCTCCAGGAAGTCCTTTTTCACCAGCTTTTCCAGGCTCACCCTAAAAAAGGATGGAGGATTTGGGGTTCTGGCCCCAGGGAGAATTCCCGGGTATTTTTAGAGGGAAAAAGGTTCTTACTCACATTGGCACCTTTGGGACCAGGGAATCCCATAACACCAGGCTGGCCCCGAGCCCCCTGGGGGCCGGGGGGTCCGGGACGTCCATCCTCACCGGGGGCACCCTGTGGGGACAGCGGGGTCAGTGGGGACAGAGCCCACCCCAAACCCCAAACCACCCCAAACCACCCCAAACCCGAACCACCCCAAACCACCCCAAACCCCAAACCACCCCAAACCACCCCAAACCCAAATCACCCCCAACCCCAAACCACCCCAAACCCGAACCCCAAACCACACCCAAACCCAAAACCACCCCCAACCCCAAACCACCCCCAATCCCAAACCACCCCAAACCCGAACCACCCCAAACCTGAACCCCAAACCACCTCCAACCCCAAACCACCCCAAACCACCCCCAACCCCAAACCGCCCCAAACCCCAAACCACCTCCAACCCCAAACCACCTCCAACCCCAAACCACCCCCAACCCCAAACCACCCCCAACCCCAAGCCCCTTTTGGGGTGTCACTCACTGTGGGGCCGACTTTGCCTTGGGGCCCAGCGTCCCCAGGGCGTCCTGTGAGACCCTGTGGGGACAAAAAGGGTTTGTGGTGTGACCATGACCCCATGGCCGTGGGGTGACCCCAAAGGGCACCCCAAAGAGCAAGGAACCCCAAGGAGGGGTTTTGGGAACCCCTAATGCACCTTGGGAATCCCAAAGAGCATCTGAATTAGCAGAGAGCATCTGAATTAGCAGAGAGCATCTTAATTAACCTTGGAGTTTCTTAATTAGCACCAAAGAGTGCCAAGAGACCAAAAAAGGTCTTAATGCCAAAGGGCATCTTGGCTAACTCCAAAAGGGCCTTATTGACCCCGAAAGCTCCTTAAACAACCCCAAAAGCACCTTGAACAACCCTAAGAGCACCTTATCAACCCCAAAGCACCTTATCAACCCCCAAAATCTCCTTAACCACCCCCAAAATCACATTTTCAACCCCAAAACCACCTTGACCACTACCAAAATCTCCTTAAACCAACCCCAAAATCACCTCACTGACCCCAAAATCACCTTGACCACCCCCAAAACCACCCTTACCAATCCTAAAAGCACGTTAGTGACCCCAAACCCGCCTTCACCACCCCCAAAATCAGCTAATTGACCCTCAGAGAGCTTTAACCAGCCCCAACCCCCCTGATCCATCCCCAGACCCCCAGGTGCCCCCCGGTCCCGTTTTTGGGGTCGCTGCTGTCCCTCACCCTGGCTCCAGGCAGGCCGGGCTCTCCGGGGCGGCCGGGGTCGCCGGTGGCTCCTTTGGGGCCGGCCAGGCCAGCGGGGCCACGCTCGCCCGGGGCCCCCTGTGGAGGGATGTGGGGTCAGTTTGGGGTGTTTGGGGTCACTGTGGGGTCACTTGGGGTTGTCACCCCCAGGACACCCCCGGTGTCCCCAGAGTCCCACCTTGGGGCCGGCCAGCCCGTCCTGTCCGGGGAAGCCGCGGTTGCCGGGAGCTCCCTGTGGGGGACGATGAGGATTTGTAAGGTCAGGGGAGGGTTTTAGGGCTGAGTGAAGGATTTTTGGGATTGGGGTCGGTTTTTTGGGATCAGGGTTATTTTTTTGGGGTCAGGGTCAGTTTTTTGGGGTCGGGGTCAGTGTTTGAGGTCGAGGGCACCACAAACCCTCTCTCCAGGTGGCCCCAAAGGTCCAGCAGCTCCGGGTTCTCCACGGGCTCCTCTCTTCCCTTCCTCCCCGGCCGGTCCGGGGGCACCCTGGGGTCCTGCGGGGCCCTGAGGGCGAGGAGGAAAAGGGGTCACAAGGAGCCTTCATCCCCTCCCTGGCCCCCCCGGGGACTAAACCCATAAACCCGAGTCCCCTCGTGCCCCCCCATCCCCGCTGGCGCCGGGCGCGGCAGGGCCCCATTGATGGTGCTTAATGAGGCGAGGGGGGAATGTCCCCAAGGGGGGGGACGGCCCCACGGGGGGACACTGAACACTGCGGCCATTGTCCCTCTGTCCCCCGGCCACTGTCCCCCCGCGGGGAGGGCGGGGGGACGCTGCTGCCCCAAGGGGCCTCGTTAGGGGAACGGCTCGTTAGGGCCGAGAGGCACCGGAGGGGAGAGAGGGCCCGGGGTGGACACTGGGACGGACACTGGGGTGGGACGGACACTGGGGTGGGATGGACACTGGGGTGGACACTGGGACGGACACTGGTGTGGGATGGACACTGGGGTGGGATGGGCACTGGGATGGACACTGGGACGGACACTGGGGTGGGACGGACACTGGGGTGGGATGGACACTGGGATGGACACTGGGACGGACACTGGGGTGGGATGGACACTGGGGTGGACAATGGGATGGACACTGGGGTGGGATGGACACTGGGGTGGACACTGGGATGGACATTGGGGTGGGATGGACACTGGGATGGACACTGGGATGACCAATGAGGGGCTGGGACTGGACACTCCATGGACAGTGAGGGCCAGGGCTGGACCCCCAGCCGGGGGCTCTGGTGTCCCCCAGCCCCACTCACCGTCTCTCCCTTGGGTCCCTGCTCGCCTTTGAATCCCGCGATGCCGGGCTCGCCCTGAGGAGGGGGGACAGAGTACAGTGTCCCCACAGCTGTCCCCACCCCATCCCTGGCCTGGGCTCCAGGTCCTTGTCCCCATCCCATCCCATCCCATCCCATCCCATCCCATCCCATCCCATCCCATCCCATCCCATCCCATCCCATCCCATCCCATCCCATCCCCAGGGTTCCTTTAGGGCTCAGGGCTGGGTGACCCAGGAGTGACCCAGGAGTGACCCGGGGGTGACTTTGGGGAGGGGACACCCAAAGGGAAAAGGTGTGAAGGGGGCGTGGCCTGGGTATAAAGGGGCGTGGTGATTCGCTGGTAGATGGGCGTGGCCAAAGGGCGTGGCGTGGTCAGTGTCCGGGGCGCGGTCACCGGCATGGCCGGTCCCGGGGGCACATCGGGGGTCTCTCACCGTCTGTCCCTTGGGGCCCAGCGGGCCGGTGGCTCCCTGGGGTCCAGGTGGGCCGCGGGGGCCGGGGAATCCTGGAGCGCCGGCGATGCCTGGAGCGCCCTGCGGACACCGGGGGACATCAGGGACCCGCCACAGCCCTCAGTGTCCCCAGCGTCACCAGTGTCCCCACTGTCCCCATCTCTGCCGGCAGTTGCTGTCCCCCTGCAGCTCAAATCCCACCCTGTCCTTGCAGCCCCAGGGTCCCCCAACACCCCCCAGTGTCCCCACACATCTCTGTCCCCCAGCGTCCCCCATCCCTGAGTGCCCCACGACCCCCAGGGGACCCAAATGTCCCAAAATCTCAGCGCAGCACCTGCTCCTCACCCCGGCCCAGTCCCTGTCCCCACAGCCAGGGGCTCACTGGGACATCCCTTTCCCCATCCCTTTCCCCATCCCTGTCCCCATCCCTGTCCCTGTCCCCACTCACCGCCGATCCCTTGGCTCCGGGGATGCCATCGGTCCCGGGGTTCCCCTATAAGCAAACCTCGCTGAGCTCCGTGCCTCAGTTTCCCCGGATCCGGCCCCGTCCCCGCCACTCCCAGCTCAGGGCACAAGGCGGGGGGGGACAAAGCCACCAGGACGGGGGGACACAGGCACTTACGGGGGCGCCGGCGGGGCCGGGCGAGCCGGGGGTCCCGGATTCCCCGCGGGGGCCCTGGGCACCCTCGGGTCCTCGCGCTCCGGTGGGACCCGCTTCACCCTGGGGGGAGGTGACCGAGAGGGTCAGGGGTGACATCGGGACCCTGCTGTCCCCACCGGGACCATCCCTGTCCCCTCACCTTGGAGCCGGGGGCGCCGGGGAAGCCGGGGGCTCCTGCGGGGCCGACGGGACCCTGGGGGCGAGAGCAGCGTGAGGGTTCCCCCGGGCTCCGGGGGCCCGTGAGGGACCCCGCTGTCCCCTCGGGGGAATGGCACAAGGGCGGGGGACGTGCCAACCCCCCCTGCACTTACGGGCGGTCCGGCCGGGCCCGGGAGGCCGTCGTTGCCACGAGCGCCCTGTGGGGAGACGGTGCCGGGGGTGAGGGGGGGTCCCCGGGGCGGGGGTCGGGTCCCCCCTGCCACCCCCAGGCGCCACCGGCGCCGCAGGTGCCGCCGCACTCACCGCAGCGCCCGAGGGGCCCGGGCGTCCTCGCTCTCCGGGCAGCCCGCGGGGACCCTGTGGGGACAGAGGGTGACACGTGAGGGTGACAGAGGTCAGGCCGGGGGGTGCTGGCCCTGGCCGAGCCCACCCGGCCGTGCCTCAGTTTCCCTCTCGCAGCGCGCACTCACCATGGGGCCGGGGGAGCCGTTCTCGCCTGGGGAGCCGGACTCGCCCTGCGGGGAGGGACACAGGTGACACAGGGCGGGGATGGTCCCCTGGTGCCACAGGGACAGGCACCGGAGCCAGGGGACCGCCACCCCAGCAGGGGACAGCCCCTGCACCCCGGGAACTGTCCCCAGCCCCAGGCACTGCCACCCCCTCTCACCCATGAACTGTCCCCAGCCCCAGGCACTGCCACCCCCTCTCACCCATGAACTGTCCCCAGCCCCAGGCACTGCCACCCCCTCTCACCTTGGCTCCAGGTGCTCCCGCCTCTCCCTTGGCGCCGTCCAGGCCGGGGTAGCCCTGGGGACAGCGACACGGCGGGGGTGTGACAATGACAGAGCCGCTCCGGGTGACGCGGGGACGGGGAGGGGACACGGGGAGAACACGCACTCACCCGGTGGCCTTTGACTCCAGGCAGGCCGGGGGTCCCGGGGAAGCCACGAGCGCCCTACGGGAGAAGGGAGAGTTGGGGACCGGGAAGGGACAGCGGTGGCTTTGTGGCGGGGGCCACCGGTGCCACGCTCACCTGGGGGCCGGGGGGGCCGCGGTCACCGGATTTCCCGGGTTTGCCAGTCTCGCCCTGCGGGGAAAACGGGATTTTTGAGGGGTTGGGGACACAAAAATGTCGCTTTTTGTCCCTTCTCAGCCCGGCTGCCACCGCGGCTGAATGTCACCAGAGTCCCTTTGTCACTCACGTCGTCACCGGGTTTGCCAGGAGGTCCCGGAGGTCCCCGGGGACCCATCGGACCCTGCAGAGGACAAAGAGGTGGTGATGAGCGGCACTGGGGGCTGGCAGTGCCCGGGTTTGGGGACGTTTGGGGACACCTGGGGACACTCACAGCAGCGCCAGGCTCGCCGGGCTCACCGGGGTTGCCTTGAAATCCTTGGGGACCCTGGGGGGACAAGGGGACATCAGCGGGGGTGGCCCCAGCCGGCCCGGCCAGCCCGGAATGTGAGGAGGGGGGCGATACTTACGGGGGAGCCGGAGGGGCCGGGGGGGCCGCGGGGTCCCATGGGGCCCTGGGGGAACACAGCGATGTCACATGGGGGGGACACCGGCGGGGGACGCCCCCGAAGCCACCCAGGACCCCCCAAAACTGGGGGTTCCCGAGGGGGGTCCCAAATGGGATGGGTTTGCACGGGGCTGGGGAGGGGTTTGGGGCTGTGGGAAGAGGCTTGGGCAGATTTGAGGGGAATTGAGGGGATCTGGGGGGGTTTCATGGAAATTTGGGAGGATTTGGGGGGATTTGGGGGGTTTTTGGGGTGCCGTTACCATAGGTCCCTGCATGACGCCCATCTGAGCCCCTCCAGCCTTCTCATCAAAGCCCCCAGCCATCTGAGCCGCGAAGTTCTGCCAGGGAAAGGAGGCTCAGCACCCCGGAGACCCCCCAGAAAACCCCAGATTCCCCTCAGAAAAACCCAATTCTCATCAAAATCCCCCCAGTTCCCATCAAAATCCCTGCTACTGCACTCAAACCCCAAATTCCCTCAAAACCCTCCCAAATTCCCTCAAAATCTCCTCAAGCCCCCCCAATCACCTTAACCCCCCTAAATCCCCCTCAAAACCTCCCCAAATCAAGTGCCCCCAAAATCCCCTCCAAGCCCTCCTCCATTCCCACCAGAGTCCCATGAAACCTGCACAAATTCCCCTCAGCGCCCCAAAATCCCCTCAATTTTCCCCCAAACCCCCCGATCCCATCTCCCCTCCCCCCGGATACTCACCCCTCCCCCGAGGCCGGGGGGTCCCGGGGGTCCGGGGGGCCCGGGGGGGCCGGGGTTTCCTGGGGTTCCGGGCTCCCCATCCCTGCCCCGGGGGCCGGGGGCGCCCTGGGATGGGGGGACAAAGAAAGCGATTTTGGGTGAGTTCTCAGCAGATTTTGGGGTTTTTTGAGGGAGGTCAAAGAGGATTTTAGGTTTTCACAGCGGGTTTTGGGTATTTGAAGGGACTTTTAGGGGTTTTGGGGGTCCCTCTCTCTCACCTTCTCGCCCTTCTCGCCGCGGTCCCCTCGCTGTCCCTGCTCACCTGCGGGGCCCTGGGGGGGGGGGGAAAACAGGATGGGGGAGGGGGGGTCAGGAGTCCCCTCCCCCCCTCCCGCCCCTCCCCCTCTCTCCCAAACCCCCTCCCCCAAAATTCCAGAGATTTCCCAGCCTGGAGCTGCTCCCACCTGCGGGCCCGGGGGTCCTCGGGGTCCTACGACCTGCGGGGACACAGAAGCGGGGGCATCAGGGCTGGAAGGGTCCCAGCCCCTTTGTGGGGTCTCCCAGCCCCGCCCCTCCCACCTCAGCCCCTTTTTGGGGTCTCCTCCTCACTCACATCTTTGATATCGCCGGGTTCACCTTTCTGTCCCTGCAAAGAGAAGCCAAGGGTGAGACCCCAGAACTGCTCCAAAATTCCTCTCTCTGACCCCTCGAGGGCCCAAAACTGCCCCAAAATTCTTCTGTCTGACCCCCAGCGATGAGCACAAAACCACCCCAAAAGCCCCCAATGCAAAGCAAAGGATGAACCCAGAGACCTCAAAATACCAAAACCACCCCAAAATTTGGGACAATTGCCCCTAAATTCACTCACCTTGGGGCCAGGCTTCCCTGTAGGAAATAAAAAAAAAAAAAAAAAAAAAAAAAAGAAAAATAAAGAGAAATTAATGGGGGGGGACACAAGAATTTGGGATGGGGGCAACACGAGGTGGCTCCATCCTGGTCGGGCTGTTGGGCCAAACTGGGGGGCACTGGGGGCTCCCCCAAAGCGGGGCCAGCAGCGAGGGGCTCGAGGGGGCTTTTTTTGGGTTTGGAGGCATTTTGGGGGTGCTCAACCCTTTAATCCCCCCCAGCTGGGGCAGGGAAGGGTTAAAAAAAGGCAACTTTGGGGGTTTTGGAGGTTTGGGGGAAGCGGGTTTAGGGTTCTCCTTCACTCTGGGGTGAAATTCCACAATTGGGAACCCTGCTTGGGGCTGTCTCTGGGGTTTCCATTCATTTTGGGGTGCATTCCCACAATTTCGGGGGATTTCTACCAAAGCCCGTTTGCCAGGGGTGCAAAATCCCCTCCTACCACCCTTTCCCCCATTTTTTTTCCGTCTAAAACCCCCCAAAACCTCCAAATTTTCAACCAGGGCTAAAAACCTCAGTGATTTTTCCCCTGGGGCCGATTTTTCCCCGTTGTTTTGGGGTGAAGTTGCCTTTTCCCTGCGCTGCCGCATGGATGGCGCCATCCATGGCCGGGTAATTTATTTATTAATTCTCTAATGAAGGGAAATAAATAAATTACAACCGCTGGGCTGCTCGGTGGGGCAAATGGGGCAGCACTCTCCGAAGGGGATCTCGGGGCTGGGGCAGTCCCGCAGCTCCTCGCACATGATCTCGTCGCACAGCACCGTCCCCGTGTCGCACACGCAGATCCGGCACGGCTCCGGCTTCCACACGTCCTTGTCGCTGTAGCGGTGCCCGTCCTGCAGGCAGCTGCCAGCCTCGGCTGCGGGGACAGCGCGGGGACAGCGTGGGGACAGCGCGGGGGGAGGCGGTGGCACTGCCAGGCTCGCTGTGAGCGCGGCGGGGAGGAGGGGACGCCAGAGGGGCCCCGCAGCCCCCGGTGAGGGGGGACAGCTCGGGGACAGCTCGGGGACAGCGCGGGGACAGCCAGGAGCGGGGTGGCGGCGCTGCCAGCCCCGTCCTGCAGGCAGCTGCCAGCCTCGGCTGCGGGGACAGCGCGGGGACAGCGCGGGGACACGCGGACCAGGGGGATGGCACTGCCAGCCTCGGCCTCATCACCAGGAGGAGGAGGAGGAGGAGGAGGAGGAGGAGGAAGGGGAGGCCAAAGGAGCCCGGCACCCCCGCAGTGAGGGGACAGCGCGAGGACAGCCAGCGGGGGGTGGTGGCACTGCCAGCCCCCTCTGAGCCCCGAGCAGTGACACCCCCCGAGTGTCCCCGCAGCTCTGGTGGCACCAGTGTCCCCACGGGCTGGGGGACAAGGGGCGCTGGTGTCCCCAGGCTGAACTCATGGGTGACCCGGAGGTGCCCGGGTGCTCCCGGAGGGTCCCGGGGGTCCCCCAGGGTCCCCAGGAGGTGCCTCGGGGTCCCCAGGCTGCACACCGGGGCTCCCAGGTGTCCCCAGGGTCCCTGGAATGTCCCCGGTGTCCCCAGGGATATCTCCAGGGCTGGCCCTCAATGCACCCCCTGTCCCCAACCGGACCCTGTGACCCCAGCCGGACCCTGTGTCCCCAGCCTGTTCCTGCTCCAGGTCACCGCCCACACCCCCGGCTGTCCCTCTGCCCCCTCACTGTCACCTGCGGCCCCCATGTCCCACCTGTGCCCCTCAAGCCATCTCAAACTGTCCCCTTCCTGTCCCAGGCTGTCCCTACTGTCCCTACACTCCATCCATGCCACACACTGGACCCCAAACTGTCCCCCAGTGTCCCCACCATGTCCCCCCCGCCCGGCCTCGTGCCATGCTCCGGTGTCCCACGCTCCCTGCCCCACCGTGTCCCCCCTCTGTCCCCCAGGCTGCCCCGCTCTGTTCCACTTCATTTCCCACTGTCCCCCGATGTCCCCAACTCCCCTCGTGCTCTCCCTCCCTGTCCCCCAGTGCCCCTCCGTGCCACCAAGCTTGTCCCACATTTCCCTGACACTTTCCCCGCTGTCCCCCCTCTCCCCCGCGCTGCTGTCCCCGGGACTGCCTCGAAACTTTCCCCCTTTGTCCCGTGCCTGTGTCCCCAAGCTGTCCCCCGATGTCCCCACGCAGCCCCCCGGTGTCCTCAAACTCCACTCTGCCCCCTCCCCGCCTCGCTGAAACTTTCCCCGTCCATCTCACGCTGTCCCCCAATGTCCCCAAGCTGTCCCCCGATGTCCCCTCGGTGTCCCCAGGCTCCGAGCCGTCCCCCCCGCCACTCTGAAACTTTCTCTGTCCATCCCAAAACATCCCCTAGTGTCCCCCGATGTCCCCTGCTGTCCCCCATCCTCTTTCTGTTCCATCTCCCCTCTGTCCCCATTGTTCCCCGCTGTCCCCTCGCTGTCCCCTCGCTGTCCCCCCCCTCCCTTCTCCAACTTTCCCTCAACGTGTCCCCCTCGCCCCCCCCCGGCGATGCCCCAAAAGTTTCCCATCCCTCACCGCTGTAGGTTCCATCTGTGTCCCCGCTCTGTCCCCGCTCTGTCCCCTCTGTGTCCCCGCTCTGTCCCCGTTCTGTCCCCTCTGTGTCCCCATCCCCGCCACTCACGGAGGTCTCGGTCCTGCGCGGCGGCGGCGGCGGCGAGGCAGAGCAGGAGGAGGAGCAGGAGCCCGGGCCGGGGGGCGGCTCCGGGGGCCGCGCCGGTGGCTGCGGGCTCGGGGCGGCGGGAGCGGCGCCCGCCGGGGGCCGGGCGGTGTCCGGGCATGGCGAGGCGGCTGCGCCCGATCCGCGCCCGGGGCCGGCAGTGCCCGCTCGGCCCCGCGGCCCCGTTTAAGTCCCGGCCCCGCCGCCCCCCGGAGCTGTAATCCGAGCCGGGCCGGCCCCGCCGGGCCCCCCGGACCTTCCCCCGGTGGCTCCGGACCCTCCCCCGGCCCCCGAGCGGGGCCGGCCCTCCCGAGCCCTCCTCGGGCCCCCCGAGCCCTCCCCCGGCGACCACCGGGGCCAGAGCGGGCGGAGGGACCCGGGCTCAGGGGGGCTCTGGGGTCTGGGGGCTGTGGGGTCTGGGGGCTGTGGGGTCTGGGGGCTGTGGGGTCTGGGGGATGTAGGGTTTGGGGGGATGCGGGGGGTGAGGCGGCGCAGCCCATCCCATCCCATCCCATCCCATCCCATCCCATCCCATCCCATCCCATCCCATCCCATCCCATCCCATCCCATCCCAGTCCCATTTTCCCATCCCATTTTTACTCCATCCCATCCCACTTTCCCATCCCATTTTCCCACCCCATCCCCATCCCATTCCCGGGTCCTGGGAAAACCGGGATACCCCCGACCCCGCCCCGGGATGGGACCCCCCCCGCAGCTCCGTCCTCCCCCGCCTCCCTCGCGGTGTCCCCGAATCCCCGCCCCCCTCCGGGGCCCCCTCGGGCCCAGCGCGACCCCTCCCCCTTTCGCTGTCCCCATTCCCGGCGGAATTCCCGGCGCCAATTGTGGGATCAGCGGGGGGACACGGGGAAACCTCCCCGACCCCAAAGCCAGCGCAGACCCACCCCCAGATTGCCCAGCCTGGATAGGGACCATCCCCTTCCCCTTCCCCAAATCCCCCCAAATGCTCCAGAAAACTCCCCCAAGTTTTTGGGAGTTAGGGCGGGATTTGGGGGGGGGATTTGAGGGGTTTTGGGGGGAATTTAAGGGGGGTTTGAGGGAGTTTTGGGGGAGATTCTGGGGGAGGTTGGGGGGATTTTTTGGGGCGGGATTTTGAGGGCTTTGGGAGGAGTTTTGGGGGCGATTGGGGGGATTTGGGTGTTCCCAGCCCCAGCAGGTGGAAGAGCGCTCGGCGTGGCCGGATCTGGCCGGGACCGGGGCCAGGCCTTGGCTGCAGCCGCCGCTTTCCGATGGAACAGAAAATTTGGGAATGAATCAAAGCGCCAGGGAGGGGCTGCCCGACCCCTCCCCAAAATTGGGGGCGGCTCCGCTGCTGTCCCCAGGGTGACAGAGCCGGGACGGGGCCGGGGACGAGCCCAAATCCCCCTGAACCCTCCCCACATCCCCCCAAAAACTCCCCCAAAAGCGGCGTGGGGGTGAGGACATCGCCTCCCGCCCTCCTCGGAGCGCGGACACGCCGGTGGCACCGGTGGCACTGGAGGCACTGGTGACAGCTGACAGTGGTACTGGTGACACTGGTGACACAGGTGGCACTGGTGGCACCGATGACAGCTGACAGTGGCACAGATGGCACAGGTGACAGCTGACAGTGGCACTGGTGGCACAGGTGGCACTGGTGGTACTGGTGGCAGCTGACAGTGGCACTGGTGGCACTGGTGACACAGGTGACACCGATGACAGCTGACAGTGGCACTGGTGGCACTGGTGGCGCTGGTGGCACCGATGACAGCTGACAGTGGCACTGGTGGTACTGGTGGCACTGGTGGCACCGATGACAGCTGACAGTGGCACAGATGGCACCGATGACAGCTGACAGTGGCACAGATGGCACAGGTGACAGCTGACAGTGGCACTGGTGGCACTGGAGGCACTGGAGGCACTGGTGGCACAGGTGACAGCTGACAGTGGCACAGGTGACACCGATGACAGCTGACAGTGGCACAGGTGACAGCTGACAGTGGCACAGATGGCACAGGTGACAGCTGACAGTGGAACTGGTGGCACTGGTGGCACCGGTGGTACTGGTGACACCGATGACAGCTGACAGTGGCACTGGTGGCACTGGTGGCACAGATGGCACAGGTGACAGCTGACAGTGGCGCTGGTGGCAGCGGTGGCACCGGTGGAAGTGTCGGGGACAGAGGTAAGGCCGGGCCCCCGCAGTTTCCCAGCCCCCGGTGGCCTCTCCAGAGCCGGGGACAGGAGGGGACACCGGGAGGGGACACCGGGAGGGGACACCGGGAGGGGGCGTGGGGGGCAGAGCGGGGGGCGTGGTTTGGGACCGAACCGGCCCCGCCCCGATGTCCCCACGGGATCCTGGCTGTCCCCACCCCGGTGCCGCCACCCGCGAGCGTCACCGGCCCCGTCCCGGGGGGTTTGGGACTCGATTTTCCCACCCCAAATTCCCCAAATCCCCCAGTTTAGGCTCAAAATTACTCTGAGAGTGGAAGGGGAATTCAGTTTTTACCATTTTTCTCCATTTCCCCCCCCATTTTTATCCTATTTCCCCCATTTTTACCCCTAATTTCCCCCAATTTTTACTCCATTTTTGACCTATTTCTGTCTCATTTGGCTCTTAGCTCCCTCCATTTCTGCCCCATTTTACTCCATCTTAACCCAAATTTTTCCCCATTTTCACCTGATATAAACCTCATTTCTGCCCCATTTTTTACCCCATTTTAATTCCCATTTCCCTTAATTTCTGCTCCTTTCCCACCCCATTTTTACCCAAATTTCCCCCCATTTCCCTCCCGATTTTTCCCACTTTCCCAAACCACCCAATCCCACGAAAACCCCAAACCCAGAGAGGGAATTCCTTCACGGGGGCATGAGCCAGGAATTTATTTTTCCCTTCTAAAAGGGCTTTTTTTCAACACAAAACCTCCCCAGTTTCCATTTTTTTCCCTCTGGCACCTTGCAGTAACCTCAGATCTGGCCCCAAATATTCCCTAGGATCCTTTTGGGATTGAGGAGCAGAAAAAAGATCTTTGTCCCCCACCTAAAACTCCCAGTTTTTACTTTTTCCTCCTAATTTCACAGCTATTTCACTCCATATTTTCAATTATCCCATGACATTTCCTATTAAAAATTAATATTTAATAATATAAAAATGATATCCTTTTTTGAGCCTCTAATTGATTTTTTCAGGGGATGCAAAACCCCCCAAAGCCCCAATTTTGCAGCGGATTCATGTGAAAAAAGCAATTTTGAAGACCCCAAGCCTTACAGAAAACCTGATTTTGGGGCGAATTTGCCCCCTAAAAAATTAATTGTAGGGACAAAAATTTGCTTTGAAACCCTAAAAAAACCCCAAAAATCCCAAATTCCTTTTTTCCATTTCGGGTTTTCCCTTCCCCTCCTTTTCCTGGTGGGAAAAATCCCCAAAATTTCCTTTTTCATCCCATTTTTGGGGTTTTGTCACACAGAGCACCTTTGTCCCTTTTCCCCCTGGAAAGGTGGGAAGGGGCCCGAAATGGGGGAAAAATCCGGGAATTTTTGTGGGATGAGGTCAAAGCCTTCCCCCCTCACACGGCCTCTTCCTCCTCCTCCTCCTTTCCCTCCTCCCCCTTTTTTGGGATGAAAAGGCGATTTTTTGGGAAAGGTACAAAGGGATCCTTTCAGGGAGCAGGGGGGGAGGGCGCTCAGGGCCTCACCGGGGATTTTTTTGGGGGCTATTTTGATTTATTTTGATTTATTTTATTTTTTAATGTTCTTATTAGGGTGGGTGTTTTGTTTTTTTGGGGTTTTTTTTGGTTTTTTTTGGTATTTTTAATTTTTTTTTTGTTATTTTCTGTGCATTTTTAGGGTATTTTTTTGTGTATTATTTTTATTTTTTCTGGGGCCTTTTTCATTTATTGAATATTTGTTATAATATTTGTGTGTTTTTCAAATATTGCTTGGAATTTTTAAAAGATTTTTGTGTGCATTTGTATATTTTGGGGCTACCTAAAAATTTTTTTTTTGGTGCATTTTAAAATATTCTTGTGTATTAAAAAATATTTTTAAAATATTTTGGGGGTATTTTTTGTGTGGTTTTTATTTCTGGGGTATTTGGGGTGAAACGCTAGGAATTGGATGAATGGGTTTGAGGGATACTTTGGGATTTTTTGGTGTCCCTTAAAGGATTTTTCCCATTCCCAAAGCTGATTTTCCCCTGGAATTCCCAATTTTTCCCCTCGGGGGTCACTCTATGTTACAGGGGGTCACTCCACCCTTTGATTTTTTAGGATCTCCCCCGAAAATTTGGGATTTTTTGCCCCGTAAATGCCTGAAATTCAGGATTTTCATCCAACTCCAAACCCTAAAAATTTCCTTTTTTTCTCTCCTGTCTGGAGCGAGGAAGAGGTGAAAAAACCGCCAGGATTTTGGATCCTTTGATGGCGAATTCTCCCATCCCCCCATCCCAAAAAATCCCTATTTGGGGTGGCACCGAGCCAGGGCCCCAAAAGCCACGGGGACAAAGCTGCCCCTGTGTCCCAGAACCGGAAAAATCCCAAAAAATAAATAAATCCAGGGGAAAAAAAAAAAAAAATTAAAAACCACCAAAAAACACCCAAAATCCCAAAAAACCCCCAACCCTAAAAGAGATTTTTGATGGGGGCTGGGCGGAGGGTCCCAGGGTTTGAAGGGAGATCAGGTTCAGGGATTTTTTTGGGATTTTTGGGGGTTTTTTTTTGGGATTTTTTTTTTGCTTTTGGGCAAAACCAGAAAAAAAGCCCAGCAGGGCTGTGGGTTAATTAATTAATGAATGAGGGCTCAAGCCTGTGGGGGATTAATGGGGTCGGGGTCGTTAGGAGGAATTAGGATCAGGAGGCTCCTGGAGTGTGAGGACCCTGCCCCAGTTTGGGGGTAAAAATGGCCCCAAATCACCCCAAAATTGGGGTTTGGGGGAAGTGGCCCTGATCTGGAGGGTCTGGGGTGAAAAATTACCCCAAATTACCCTAAAATTACCTGTAAAGTTACTCCAAAATGACCCCAAAATTGGGGTTTGGAGGGTTAAAGTGCCCTGCTTGGGGTTTGGGATTAAAAATTACCCCAAAATGACCCCAAAATGACCAAATTTGGGTTTGGGGGGGGGTGGTGGGAGGGTAGCTCAGACCTGGCTGGATTTGGGGTCAAAAATGACCTAAAATTACCCAAAGTGACCTAAAATTATCCAAAATGACCCAAAGTGACCTAAAATTGAGGGTTTTGAGGGGCAGCTCTGAACTCTGGGGTCTCCCAGCTCAGAATTTGGAGTCCCAGCCCTGAATTATGGGGAATCTTTCTCCGATTTTGGGGCATTTTTCCTGCATTTGGGGCATTTGTGTCTGATTTTGGCACAGGCATCCCCTGGTTTGGGGGCATCTTTTTGTGGTTTGGGGCATTTTCCCGGGATTTTGGGGCATTTTCCCGGGATTTTGGGGCATTTTCCCCAGGTTTTGAGTCATTTTCCCTGAGTTTTGAGTCATTTTCCCTGGATTTTGGGGCATTTTCCCGGGATTTTGGGGCATTTTTCCCAGGTTTTCGGGCGCTTTCTCTGATTTCTTCAGCTGAGGACGAACTCCAAACCCTTTTCCAGAGATTCCCACTGCAGACAGGAATGGAGACGGACAAATAAATAAATGTACAACTGCATCTGAACAACGTCACCTAGCACATGAGGAGCTGGCAAAAAAAGAAAAAAAAATTAAATTTATCGCATATTTATAAACTCGTAATTAAAATGTGTTCTTATCTAGCATAAAAAACAGGAAAATTCCTCAATTCCAGGTTTGTTTGGTTTTTTTTCAGATCTTTAATTTCATTAAAAGATAAAAAAAGTAGGAAATGAATCTGGTATAAAACAGGGGAGGGAGTTTGGGATCCAAAGGGACACGAAGGGCTGGAAAAAACTGGGAAAAGGGGCTCCAAAAATTCGGGAATTTGGTACAAAACTTCATCTCCCAGCTCGGGAAAAATAGAAAAAATTCCCAGCTCCTGCAGGAGAGGGAAAATACAAAAACTTGGGATTTTCCCCCACTTTTCTTATTAAAAATCGTCTTTTCCACCAGGAAGAGCAAATCCGGAGGCTTGGGAAGGTCCAAAAAATTTGGGAATAAATTAATCCAGGGAAAGGGGTGGGAAAAGCTCCCCAGATAAATCCTGGGTATTGTTTGGGAAAATTGGAAGGAATTCCAGGATTTTGGGGCTTTTCCCATGGTTCTGCAGTTCTGGCGGTTTGGGAGGATTTTTTCATGGAAAAAGTGGGAAAAGCAACTGGAAAAAGCAACAGGAGCTGCTGGGATGAAGCAGCCTGAAAAGGAAGGGAAAATTACCGAAAATTCACCAAAATTCCCAGATTTTGCTCAGGTTTTGGGATTTATCCCTTGGAAAAGCAAAGTCTGGGTGTAAATCCAGAGGAATTTTGGCATTCCAAAGCTTAATCCTGGGAAAATCACCCAAAAGTGGGAATTTGGGAAGAAAAAACAGGATTTAAGCAGGAATTATTCCCAGGGATTCCAATCCAAGTTCTCCTATGGATAAAATCCACAAACTTTGGGAATGAGGTGGAAAAAAATGGGAACGATCCCCAAAAATTCCCTCCAGAGCCAAACCTTTCCCCTGCTTTTCCCAAATCCAGATTTTCCCAACCCAAATCCACGGAGGCTCCTCCCTTTTCCCAAAAATCCAGCTCCAAAAAAAGCCCAAAATTCCCAAATTTCCCCAATCCCAGCAGACGGAAAAGCGGGAAAATCCATCCTGGAATCTCAAAAAAGAGGGAAAGAAACTCCAAAGAATCCCAACTGTGCTTCCAAACTTTTCTATTCCCCCCGAATGCTGGGGGGGTTTGGGAGGAGCAGGACCCGGAGTTCCTTGGCTGCGTCCCCAGGAGAATCCTGGGATTCTTCTGACCCAAATCTGTGGAATTTCAGGATTTTTCTGGCATCAGAGGAGCTTCCTGTGCAGGATTTCCCAGGCCATCCTCTTCCGGAAGTAGGGCATGTGTTGCTTTGGGAATTTTGGGGGGGGAGAAATGGGAAAAAACGGGAATTTTGGTCAGGTTTGCTCATCCAGGGGCAGATTCAGGCTTTTTTCCCCATGGAAAATAATGGGAAAGGGGGAAATTTGGGGGTTTGGGGTTGTGGGAATGGTGGGAAAAAAATGGGAATTTCTGGGGATTCAGGCAAAAAATGGGGGAATTCATCCCAGATTTCGCTGGGATTGTGGAAAGTTTGGGGTTTTGCTGACCCTGGGGGGGTCTGGGACCTGAGGGAATTTGGGAGTGTTGGGATCTGGAAATGCTGGAGGAGGGAAGTGGGATATTCCTGGAGGCTGGGAATTACCCAGGAATTCCTTGGAATTTTGGGGAGGAATGGGGGGGGATTCGTCCCAGATTTTGGGGGGAATATTTGGGATTTTCCCTGGCACTGGGGCTTGGGGGCTTTTTCCAGGGGCTTGGGACAGGGATTTGGGGACAATTCCATGGGGCAGAGGGGGGCACAGCCAGGAATGGGAAATAAGGCGGGGATTCCTTGGGTTGGATGAGGGATGCTGGACGCTCCCCCAGATCCCGCTGGAATTTTGGGGTCTGTAGGGTGGGAATTTTGGGATCTGTTCCCTGTGCAGCCCCCAGGGTACCTGGGTGAAGTTGATGGGTTTGTCCTTGGAGATGCACTCGGCGTAGCGGCAGGCGAACATCCCGCAGTCGCTGCCGTTCATCTGCTGCGGGATCTCCTGCCGAGAAAACGGGAATCAGCATTCCCACATCCCCACATTCCCAAACCCCCACATTCCCAAATCCCCACATTCCCAAATCCCCTCAGCCCCAAAATCCCCACATTCCCAAACCCCCACATTCCCACATCCCCACATTCCCAAATCCCCACATTCCCAAACCCCCACATTCCCAAACCCCCACATTCCCAAACCCCCACATTCCCAAACCCCCACATTCCCAAATCCCCTCAGCCCCCAAACCCCCACATTCCCAAACCCCCACATTCCCAAACCCCCACATTCCCAAATCCCCACAGCCCCCAAACCCCCACATTCCCAAATCCCCACATTCCCAAACCCCCACATTCCCAAACCCCCACATTCCCAAATCCCCACATTCCCAAATCCCCACATTCCCAAACCCCCACATTCCCAAATCCCCACATTCCCAAATCCCCACATTCCCAAACCCCCACATTCCCAAACCCCCACATTCCCAAATCCCCACATTCCCCAAATCCCCACATTCCCAAACCCCCTCAGCCCCCAAATCCCCACATTCCCAAATCCCCACATTCCCAAATCCCCTCAGCCCCCAAATCCCCACATTCCCAAATTCCCACATTCCCAAATCCCCACATTCCCAAATCCCCACATTCCCAAACCCCCACATTCCCAAATCCCCACATTCCCAAACCCCCACATTCCCAAATCCCCACATTCCCAAATCCCCACATTCCCAATTCCCCACATTCCCACATTCCCAAATCCCCACATTCCCAAACCCCCACATTCCCAAACCCCCACAGCCCCCAAATCCCCTCAGCCCCCAAATCCCCACATTCCCAAACCCCCACATTCCCAAATCCCCACAGCCCCAAAATCCCCACAGCCCCAAAATCCCCACAGCCCCAAAATCCCCACATTCCCAAACCCCCACATTCCCAAATCCCCACATTCCCAAATCCCCACATTCCCAAATCCTCTCAGCCCCCAAATCCCCACATTCCCAAATCCTCTCAGCCCCCAAATCCCCACATTCCCAAATCCCCACATTCCCAAACCCCCACATTCCCAAATCCCCGCATTCCCAAATCCCCACATTCCCAATTCCCCACAGCCCCCAAATCCCCACATTCCCAAACCCCCACATTCCCAAACCCCCACATTCCCAAATCCCCACATTCCCAAATCCTCTCAGCCCCCAAACCCCCACATTCCCAAATCCTCTCAGCCCCCAAATCCCCACATTCCCAAATCCCCACATTCCCAAACCCCCACATTCCCAAACCCCCACAGCCCCAAATCCCCACATTCCCAAACCCCCTCAGCCCCCAAATCCCCACATTCCCAAATCCCCTCAGCCCCCAAACCCCCACATTCCCAAATCCCCACATTCCCAAACCCCCACATTCCCACATCCCCACATTCCCAAACCCCCACGTTCCCAAACCCCCACGTTCCCAAACCCCCACATTCCCAAACCCCCACATTCCCAAATCCCCACAGCCCCCAAACCCCCACATTCCCAAATCCCCACATTCCCAAATCCCCACATTCCCAAATCCCCTCAGCCCCCAAATCCCCACATTCCCAAATCCCCACAGCCCCCAAATCCCCACATTCCCAAACCCCCACAGCCCCCAAATCCCCACAGCCCCCAAATCCCCACATTCCCAAATCCCCACATTCCCAAACCCCCACATTCCCAAACCCCCACATTCCCAAACCCCCCAGGCCAGGAAAAACCCCGAAATCCCAGTGAAATCTGTGGGAAGGCCCCAGAATTCCGGGATTTTTTTGCATTCCCACCTTGCCCAAATCCCACCCAAACCCTTCCCCTGTGGAACATTTCCTCTCCCAAGGATTGGGATTTGTTCCCTCCTTTTCTTCCCTGGGGGAAAAGGGGCCCAAAAAGGGCTGGGAATCCAAGGAAATGCTGAATTCTTTGGGAATTCTGGGCTGTCCAAACCTGGCTCTTCTTGCTCAGCAGGGCCCATCCATTGGTATCGAATTCCTTCCTTTTCTTATCCAAACTTTCCTGTTTCAGGTACTGCCTGTGGGAAAAGGAGCAGGAAAAGCTGGAATTCATGGGAAAATGGCAATTCTGAGATTCTGCTCTGTCTGGCTGTTCCCAAAGGGATTCAGGGTTGGGATTCACAAATCAATCCCCCCAAAAAATCTCAAATTGGATCAGGAGAGGCCGAAATCCCATGGGGAGAGAATTGCAGGGAAGAGAAGAAATTTTTCATGTCCTGGAAAGGGAGAATGAGCCTGAAAAAGGGAGCAAAAATGACCCTAAAGGAGCCCCCATAAAATGACCCTAAAGGGACCTAAGAATGACCCTAAAAGGGCCCAAAAATGACCCCAAGAAAGCCCAAAAATGACCCCAAAAAAGACCCCAAAAAAGCCCAAAAATGACCCCAAAAAAGCCCAAAAAAGACCCCAAAAAAGCCCAAAACTGGGTAAAGTTGGAGTTTCCAAGGCTGGGGAAGCAGGAGTGGGATTTTGCCAGGGAAGGGATTTCACTCACAGCAGGATCCTGCAGGCCTCACTGTTGATCCCTCCCATGGAATCGTAGTAGGTGATGGTTTTTTTCCTGAAATCCACGACCTGCACAGAGAAAAATTCCTTAAAATGGGGAAAAAAAAATCAGGAATGCTTTTCTTGCAAAAACAATGCAGGGTGCTTCACACCACAGGAGGATTTCCCCCCCAAAAATCCCCGTTTCCTGCTGTGTTTTTAATCCCTGAATGTCTCAATGAGCCATTATTGTTATTGTTATTATTGTTTTTGTTATTATTGTTGTTACTATTATTCCTCCCACGGGTTTACAACAGTTTTGCCCCATCTCTCAAGGGCCAGATCTAGGTGGTTTTCAGTGTTTTCCCTCCCCATTCCCATGCCATTTTCGCTGGAAATTACCTCTTTTCCATGGAATTAACAATTCAAGCAGGAATTAATAAATTAAGGAGGCTTTTGCTAAAGGAGCTGAAAATCCCTGCAATATCCCAGGAGCCAGGGCAGGGGATGGGACAAAGGAAGGGGAAAAGTGAAATATCTGTGGCCTAAATCTCTTTAACAAGATCCTGTGGCACCAGCAGTTGGTGGGAACGAGGAAATCAGATCTTCTCAAGGGAATAAATTCCCCAAAATGACCTCCAGGCTGAATTTAAGTACTAAAAACCCCACAAAAAGCTGGTCCTACCTTTGTATTTCCCTTTAAACTCAGATTTGAGACACAAACACAAATTTTTCCCTTCAGCGCCACCCAAAAACCAACAAAATTTGGGCCCTAAATCCCAAACTGAAGATTTTTTGGGATAATTCAGGCACTCACGGCCAGGCACCAGTGCACTCCCAGGTGGATGGGCACCAGGAGCAGATCCACAGAGAAAATATCCACTTTTTTTGTCCATCTTTTCACAGCTTGGTACCCTGCAGTCTTTAATTTGGTGAAGAAAAAGGTGTTGAAGGCATGGACTGCAGGCAAATCCTTGTCCTTGCTCCTCTCCATCAGCAAATTCATGTAGAAATTTATAATCTAGGGGGAAAAAAAAAGGGAAAACAGACCAGGTTTTTGATTTTTTTTTAGTAGATTTTAATTTATTTTATTATGGTGTCTGGATTTGTGGCGCTGTGTAAAGTTAGGGAATAAAGCCCCAAAAAGGAAGATTTGCATTAAAATCTTCAAAAAACCCAGGGGGATTTGCAGTAGCTCCATTGTAGTAAAACATTCCAGAGAAAACTCGAGGATTTTTAGGAATCTGCCTTTATTTAGGTCTGTCTTTAAGATTTACTTATTGTTTCCCCTGTTCACACCAATCCCATCCTCCCACTATCATTAATTCCCCACATAAAATTCAATTATTTTTATTTTGCGGAGCTTCCCCCACAGATTTATCAGTCCAGGGTGGAATCCCAACCCACAAACCCCCTCTGAGCACCCAACCCGACCATTTTCCCCTCCCAAGCTGCTGGAAATGGGAATTGTTTGGCTCTCACCTCGTCGTTGAGCCAGTTGAGGTTGTTGAGGGTCTGGATGTCCTTCCTGGTGATGGTCAGGCGGAAAGCCTCGCTCAGCACCTCGTCCTGGTTCCCTCCTCGGAAAAGGCTCTTGATTTCCTTCTCCATTTCCTGGGCAAAGGGCAGGTGGAATTCCTGCTTTTCCTGACCCCCAATACCCAAGGCTTTCATGCCCAATTGTCCCTTAAGCCATAAATTCACCAGGACGAGGGTGCAGGGCTCCATCCCCATGCCCAAACCCCAGAGTTCCCTGAAGTGAATTCCCTGAAGTGACCCCAAAATCCCAGGAATTCCCTGAACTGACCCTAAATCTCAGGAATTCCCTGAACTGACCCCAAAATCCCTAAATCTCAGGAATTCCCTGAACTGACCCCAAAATCCCAGGAATTCCCTGAACTGACCCCAAAATCCCTAAATCTCAGGAATTCCCTGAACTGACCCCAAAATCCCTAAATCTCAGGAATTCCCTGAACTGACCCCAAATCCCAGGAATTCCCTGAACTGACCCCAAAATCCCTAAATCTCAGGAATTCCCTGAACTGACCCCAAAATCCCAGGAATTCCCTGAACTGACCCCAAAATCCCTAAATCTCAGGAATTCCCTGAACTGACCCCAAATCCCAGGAATTCCCTGAACTGACCCCAAATCCCAGGAATTCCCTGAACTGACCCCAAAATCCCAGGAATTCCCTGAACTGACCCAAAATCCCAGGAATTCCCTGAACTGACCCCAAAATCCCTAAATCTCAGGAATTCCCTGAACTGACCCCAAAATCCCAGGAATTCCCTGAACTGACCCCAAAATCCCAGGAATTCCCTGAACTGACCCCAAAATCCCTAAATCCCAGGAATTCCCTGAACTGACCCCAAATCCCAGGAATTCCCTGAACTGACCCCAAAATCCCAGGAATTCCCTGAACGGACTCCAAAATCCCTAAATCTCAGGAATTCCCTGAACTGACCCAAAATCCCAGGAATTACCTGAACTGACCCCAAAATCCCTAAATCTCAGGAATTCCCTGAACTGACCCCAAAATCCCTAAATCTCAGGAATTCCCTGAACTGACCCCAAAATCCCTAAATCCCAGGAATTCCCTGAACTGACCCAAAATCCCAGGAATTCCCTGAACTGACCCCAAAATCCCTAAATCTCAGGAATTCCCTGAACTGACCCCAAATCCCAGGAATTCCCTGAACTGACCCCAAATCCCAGGAATTCCCTGAACTGACCCCAAAATCCCAGGAATTCCCTGAACTGACCCCAAAATCCCAGGAATTCCCTGAACTGACCCAAAATCCCCGGAATTGCCTGAACTGACCCCAAATCCCAGGAATTCCCTGAACTGACCCCAAATCCCAGGAATTCCCTGAACTGACCCCAAATCCCAGGAATTCCCTGAACTGACCCCAAAATCCCAGGAATTCCCTGAACTGACCCAAAATCCCAGGAATTCCCTGAACTGACCCCAAAATCCCTAAATCTCAGGAATTCCCTGAACTGACCCCAAAATCCCAGGAATTCCCTGAACTGACCCCAAAATCCCAGGAATTCCCTGAACTGACCCCAAAATCCCTAAATCTCAGGAATTCCCTGAACTGACCCCAAAATCCCAGGAATTCCCTGAACTGACCCCAAATCCCAGGAATTCCCTGAACTGACCCCAAAATCCCAGGAATTCCCTGAACTGACCCCAAAATCCCAGGAATTCCCTGAACTGACCCCAAAATCCCTAAATCTCAGGAATTCCCTGAACTGACCCCAAATCCCAGGAATTCCCTGAACTGACCCCAAAATCCCAGGAATTCCCTGAACTGACCCCAAATCCCAGGAATTCCCTGAACTGACCCCAAAATCCCAGGAATTCCCTGAACTGACCCCAAATCCCAGGAATTCCCTGAACTGACCCCAAAATCCCTAAATCTCAGGAATTCCCTGAACTGACCCCAAAATCCCAGGAATTCCCTGAACTGACCCAAAATCTCAGGAATTCCCTGAACTGACCCCAAAATCCCAGGAATTCCCTGAACTGACCCCAAAATCCCAGGAATTCCCTGAACTGACCCCAAAAATCCCAGGAATTCCCTGAACTGACCCAAAATCCCAGGAATTCCCTGAACTGACCCCAAATCCCAGGAATTCCCTGAACTGACCCCAAATCTCAGGAATTCCCTGAACTGACCCCAAATCCCAGGAATTCCCTGAACTGACCCCAAAATCCCCAAATCCCAGGAATTCCCTGAACTGACCCCAAAATCCCAGGAATTTCCTGAACTGACCCCAAATCCCAGGAATTCCCTGAACTGACCCCAAAATCCCTAAATCCCAGGAATTCCCTGAACTGACCCCAAATCCCAGGAATTCCCTGAACGGACCCCAAAATCTCAGGAATTCCCTGAACTGACCCAAAATCCCAGGAATTCCCTGAACTGACCCCAAAATCCCAGGAATTCCCTGAACTGACGCCAAATCCCAGGAATTCCCTGAACTGACCCCAAAATCCCAGGAATTCCCTGAACTGACCCCAAAATCCCTAAATCTCAGGAATTCCCTGAACTGACCCCAAATCCCAGGAATTCCCTGAACTGACCCCAAATCCCAGGAATTCCCTGAAGTGACCCCAAAATCCCTAAATCTCAGGAATTCCCTGAACTGACCCCAAATCCCAGGAATTCCCTGAACTGACCCCAAAATCCCTAAATCTCAGGAATTCCCTGAACTGACCCCAAATCCCAGGAATTCCCTGAACTGACCCCAAATCCCAGGAATTCCCTGAACTGACCCAAAATCCCAGGAATTCCCTGAACTGACCCAAATCCCAGGAATTCCCTGAACTGACCCCAAAATCCCAGGAATTCCCTGAACTGACCCCAAATCCCAGGAATTCCCTGAACTGACCCCAAAATCCCAAAATCCCAGGAACTCCCTGAACTGACGCCAAAATCCCAGGAATTCCCTGAACTGACCCCAAATCCCAGGAATTCCCTGAAGTGACCCCAAAATCCCTAAATCTCAGGAATTCCCTGAACTGACGCCAAAATCCCAGGAATTCCCTGAACTGACCCCAAATCCCAGGAATTCCCTGAACTGACCCCAAAATCCCTAAATCTCAGGAATTCCCTGAACTGACCCCAAATCCCAGGAATTCCCTGAACTGACGCCAAAATCCCAGGAATTCCCTGAACTGACCCCAAATCCCAGGAATTCCCTGAACTGACCCCAAAATCCCAGGAATTCCCTGAACTGACCCCAAATCTCAGGAATTCCCTGAACTGACCCCAAAATCCCAGGAATTCCCTGAACTGACCCCAAAATCCCAGGAATTCCCTGAACTGACCCCAAAATCCCTAAATCTCAGGAATTCCCTGAACTGACCCCAAAATCACCCAAATCCCAGGAATTCCCTGAACTGACCCCAAAATCCCAGGAATTCCCTGAACTGACCCCAAATCCCAGGAATTCCCTGAACTGACCCCAAAATCCCTAAATCTCAGGAATTCCCTGAACTGACCCCAAAATCCCAGGAATTCCCTGAACTGACCCCAAAATCCCTAAATCTCAGGAATTCCCTGAACTGACCCCAAAATCCCAGGAATTCCCTGAACTGACCCCAAATCCCAGGAATTCCCTGAACTGACCCCAAAATCCCTAAATCTCAGGAATTCCCTGAACTGACCCCAAAATCCCAGGAATTCCCTGAACTGACCCCAAATCCCAGGAATTCCCTGAACTGACCCCAAAATCCCTAAATCTCAGGAACTCCCTGAACTGACCCCAAATCCCAGGAATTACCTGAACTGACCCAAAATCCCAGGAATTCCCTGAACTGACCCCAAAATCCCTAAATCTCAGGAATTCCCTGAACTGACCCCAAAATCCCAGGAATTCCCTGAACTGGTCTGCCTCAGTTGAGGTAGAATTCTATCTCAGTTGAGGTAGAATTGCTGCTTTTTGTGCCCCAAATCCCCAAGGCTTTAACACCAAACTGATTCCCGAGCCACAGTTCCACCCTGAGGAGCGCTCAGGGCCCATCCCTGCGCCCAGGGCCCCCGGGCTCAGCCCCACCTCGGTGATCTCGGGGAAGTCGTCGTCGGCCTGGCCGGGCCGGGTGCGCTCGGGGCCCTCGGGCCCCACGGCCACCGGGATCTCCTTCTCCAGGGGCACGCGCAGGTGCAGATCCACCAGGTCCTGCACCGAGCGCTCCTGCTCCTGCAGCCGCTGCGGAGGCACAGAGAGGGAAAAGGAGAGCCTGGGAGTGATGGAACTGGGACAAACCTCCGGGATTACGGAACCAAACCTTCACAGAGCCACCCAGGCCTGTCCCCAAGTACCACGGCTGCGTTTTCCCCCATTTCTGTAGAGAGCTTTTTGGATTATTGGTTAGCTGAGAAAAGACATTCCGATGTGATACCAATGGATAAAGGTAAGAGAAACAAGCTGAGAACTGAGCAACCGGTGCCTAATTACTGACGAAGGTCACAGTGACCTTCTCTAAAACGGGAAGACGGGGGAGAAAATTGCTTGCCAAAAAATGTAGTTATCCCAAGGTAGAAAAATTAGAAGAATGTACACATAGAAGCAAAATAATTGTTAAGAAATAGAAGTAAGTGTGTTTGATTATAGTGTGCTTTAACCAATAATGAGCTCAGATTTTGCAATATGCATAAGCTTCATTAACACTAATATAAAAATGTGTAAGCTTCATTAACACTAATATAAAAATGTGTAAGCTTTCAATAAACTTCGAGATTTGCTATTCATCGCATATGGTGTGTCGCATCTCTCCCGCCGTTACGACACATTTCCCTGGATTCTGACTCCTTTTCCAAGCCCTGACCACCCTCCCAGTGACAAAATTTCCTGTAGTTTGCAATGAGAGACAATATTCCCTCTTTTCCTTGCTGTTTATCCCAGGATTGAGAAGAAAAAAGGCCTAAAAAAGTTGATTTTTCCTGTTTTCCAACTGTTTTTCCCTAACTGTCCCAGTCCAGGGTGTTTTTCCGTGTAATTCTCACCTGGCTCTGGAGCTGCAGGGCCAAAGCTTTCTGCTCCTCTATTTGCCTCCACCTCTCTCTGGCTCGGGAATCATAGACACTGGTCCTAGAAAAAAACAAAATTTTCATGGACAAATTGATTTAAAAAAATCAGGATTTTGGTTTTTCCACCCCAAAAATCCCAGGAAAAGCCAGCAGGGAATATTAACTCACAGCTCTTTGATCCATAGCTCGGCCTGGAAAAAGGGGAGGCTGGAAAGAGAGAGAAAGGAGGGTTGGAAGTGACCAAAAATACCAGAATTTCCCCAGAATTCCCTCATTTCCCAAATTCTCACTCTGTGTCTCTTCATTGTCACCTCCCTGTGTCCCTAAAAATCCCCCAAATCCCCCCATTTCGCACCCCTTACCTTGGAGCTGGAGTTCTGGAATCCTTGACCTTGAGCAAAATGACAGAATCTGACCCTAAAAATGGGAAAAAATCCTGGATTTCTGTCCCCGTTGATTCCTACCCCAAATATTTCCCAATCCTGAATAAATACTCCAGATTGGCCACAGAATTTAAATCCCTTTCCCAGAGTTTGGGGTTATTTGGGATTTGGTTTCATTTTGTTTGGGATTCGGGGGATTTTTGGGGGTATTTTCTTTGGGACTTTCTTGGGGAGTTTTTTGGGATTTTTTTGGTTTTTTTTTTTAGTGAATTTCAGATTTTTTTGGGGGTTTTATTTGTGGTCTTGTTTTATTCGAGATTTTGGCGGTTTAGGGGTCATTTTCCTGGAATTCTCAGGAATCTTTACCTTCGCTCTGTGCCTCAGCTCCTGGCTCCTCCTCCCGCTGCTGTGGGGCCGCGGAATTCCGGGGCTGGAACTCCCCAGGAAACCCTGGAGAGGGGCCCAGGGGGGGATTTTGGGAATTCTGGGGTGGCTCTGGGGAATGTGGAACAGGAGCCGGAATTTTGTGAATTTCTGGTGCCTCGGGATCATCCCTGGGAGCCTCCTTGGGCAGGGAGGGGCCAGAGCGGGGACAGCGGGAGCTGCAAAAAAAAAATCAAAACACTCAGTTAGGGAAATTCCTGGGAAAAGACTGGAAATTTGAGATTTGGGGAGAGGATTTAGATTTTTTTTTTTTGGGGGGGGTTAGGAAAGGGGTTTTGGAGAGGTTTGGGGTTTGGGCAGGGTCTCTGATGATTTTCAGGGATTTGCAGAGGGTTTTTTGGGATTCGAGCAGGGATTTCGAGGTTCTTTGGGATGTGGGGCAGGTTTGCAGGGATTTTTTGGGATGCTCCCGACTCACAGGTGGAAGGGGAGCAGCGGGGAGGGTTTGCAGCTGGAGAATCTCTTCCCGGTCACCATCTGCAACAGCTGCCGGTAAATCTCCCGCTCCTCCTCCCGCACCGTCTGCGGGGAAAGACCACGGAAAAAACTCTTCTCAAAACCCTGGAATTCACTGATCCCAGGGATTCCCCCCAAATTCAGGGATCTGGTGGAATCCCACGAAGGCAATGCTGAGAAAAACCCCCAAAAAAATGGGATTTAGGGCTGGAAAACCCCAAGAATTTGGTGTTTAACCCCAGATGTGCCCCCAGCTCTGCCTGGACACCCCAAGCCCACAAATCCCTGGGATTTCCATTCCCAGCCCTGCCTGGACACCCCAACCCCACAAATCCCCAGGATTTCTCAGGATTTCCATTCCCAGCCCTGCCTGGACACCCCAACCCCACAAATCCCCAGGATTTCTCAGCATTTCCATTCCCAGCCCTGCCTGGACACCCCAACCCCACAAATCCCTGGGATTTCTCAGGATTTCCATGCCCAGCCCTGCCTGGACACCCCAAGCCCACAAATCCCTGGGATTTCTCAGGATTTCCATTCCCAGCCCTGCCTGGACACCCCAACCCCACAAACCCCTGGGATTTCTCAGGATTTCCATTCCCAGCCCTGCCTGGACACCCCAAGCCCACAAATTCTCAGGATTTCCATTCCCAGCCCTGCTTGGACACCCCAAGTCCACAAATCCCCGGGATTTCTCAGGATTTCCATTCCCAGCTCTGCCTGGACACCCCAACCCCACAAATCCCCGGGATTTCTCAGGATTTCCATTCCCAGCTCTGCCTGGACACCCCGACCCCACAAATCCCCAGGATTTCCACTCCCAGCCCTGCCTGGACACCCCAACCCCACAAACCCCTGGGATTTCTCAGGATTTCCATGCCCAGCCCTGCCTGGACACCCCAAGCCCACAAATTCTCAGGATTTCCATGCCCAGCCCTGCCTGGACACTCCAACCCCACAAATCCCCAGGATTTCTATTCCCAGCTCTGCCTGGACACCCCAAGCCCACAAATCCCCAGGATTTCCATTCCCAGCTCTGCCTGGACACCCCAAGCCCACAAATCCCCAGGATTTCCATTCCCAGCCCTGCCTGGACACCCCAAGCCCACAAATTCTCAGGATTTCTCAGGATTTCCATTCCCAGCTCTGCCTGGACACCCCAAGCCCACAAACCCCTGGGATTTCTCAGGATTTCCATTCCCAGCTCTGCCTGGACACCCCAACCCCACAAATCCCCAGGATTTCTCAGGATTTCCATTCCCAGCCCTGCCTGGACACCCCAACCCCACAAACCCCCAGGATTTCTCAGGATTTCCATTCCCAGCCCTGCCTGGACACCCCAACCCCACAAATCCCTGGGATTTCTCAGGATTTCCATTCCCAGCTCTGCCTGGACACCCCAAGCCCACAAATTCTCAGGATTTCCATTCCCAGCCCTGCCTGGACACCCCAACCCCACAAATCCCCAGGATTTCCACTCCCAGCCCTGCCTGGACACCCCAACCCCACAAACCCCTGGGATTTCTCAGGATTTCCATGCCCAGCCCTGCCTGGACACTCCAACCCCACAAATCCCCAGGATTTCTATTCCCAGCCCTGCCTGGACACCCCAACCCCACAAATCCCCAGGATTTCTATTCCCAGCCCTGCTTGGACACCCCAACCCCACAAACCCCTGGGATTTCTCAGGATTTCCATTCCCAGCCCTGCCTGGACACCCCAACCCCACAAACCCCTGGGATTTCTCAGGATTTCCATTCCCAGCCCTGCCTGGACACCCCGACCCCACAAACCCCTGGGATGCCCCAGGGTTTCCCCGTCACCTCCTCAGCCGCGCTCAGGAAGCGCCGCGGGGCCTTCTTGGGGCTGCGGCGGCTCCAGGAGGGGCTCGGGGCCGGCTTCAGGGGGAAGGAGGCTCCATGGAGGGCGGATTTTCCCCCAAAAGTGCTGGGGTTCCCGCTAGAAGGAGGGAAAAACACCGCGGGTTTGTTGTAAATCCTGAAAATCGGTTTAAAATCCCGAATAAAATCGCAAAAGGTTGCACGGAAGGAGAAATGAAAGGCCCCCAAATTCCAAATAAAGCCCCAAAAAATCACACACAAAAACAAAAAACAAGAACCCAAACCCCCCCAATTACATTCCCCAAATCCCAAATAAAATTAAAAAAAAAAAAAAAAAAGAATCCCAATCCCTATCAAAAAATCCTCCCCCAAATAACCAAAATCCCAAATTAAACCCACCAAAAAAATCCCCCCAAAAAAGAAATTAAAACCATCAAAAAATCCCCAAAATAAAACCACCTCAAAAAATTGTCAAATCACAAAACTCCAAAATTCCCAACTAAACCCCCCCAAAAATATCAACCAAAACCTGGAAATCTGAGATCTGCTGCACCCACCTGGAATTTTTACGGGTCTCCAGGAAGGAGCCTCGGCTCACCCTGGGCTTGGAGCTCCTCCACTGCCCATTGGCTCCTGGGAATCTTTCAGGAATTTCTGAGGGGAAAAACACTGGGAGTTCCCAGAAAACCCCAAATTTCCCCTTCTCCAGGGGTTGTTTTCAGGGAAAACATCCCCAAACCCAAAATTCCAGAGGGAAAACTCACCTGGGGTGAAGCTGAGGGAGCAGGAGGAGTTCCCAGCAGGGCAGGAGAAGCTGCTGAGTTTGGGGAGGAAAAACTGGGGGAAAAAAAATAATAGGAAAATTCCAATATTTTGCTTAGAAGTGGGAAAATGCCAGGGAAGAGTCCAGGAAAATTACAGGAAAAAGGTTAGGGTGTTCCCAGGGTTGGTTGGGAATGGTGGCAGGACTTCACAATTCCCAAAATTCACAATTCCTAAAATTAATAATTCCCCAAATTTACAATTCCTGAGGTTTGCAATTCCTACCCATCACAGCTCCCCAAACTCCCCAAATTCCCAACTTTTAAAGGTTACAACTCCCATATTTTGTGGAGAGAATTTATGGAGCAGCAAGAACGCAAAAACTGCTGGGAAAATCCTGAATTTCGCAGCTCCGGACCCGCGGTTGATCCCACACTTGGGCTCCCCATTCCTGGCACATTCCAGGCGGAATTCCCACGCCGGGAACGGGGAATTCCCAAAACCGGGATTGGAATTTGACTTCTGAGGTTTCCAGGCTGGGATTCCCCAGAGAAACCGCGGCTGGAAGTGCCCTAGGATTTCCTGGGATGGGGGAATTGTCCCGAATATTCCCAAATCCGCTTCCCGCCCAAATCCCGCCGTGGTTCCGTGAGGGAAGGACTTGTGGCGGCTCCGGCCCGGTGGAAACGGAGCCTGGGAACGCCCCGGCCCCGCGGCCCCCCGCTCCGCACCTTGCTCTCGGCGCCGAAACCCTTGAAGGCCGGGCCAGGCCGGGCCCGCGCCGCCTCCCGGGCCTCCATCCTCATGGGGGGCAGCGCCGCCGCCTCGGCCCCGGGCAGCGGCAGGACCTGGCACGGGAAAAGGCCCGGCGGCGGCGGAGTCCGGTGTGAAGGCAGCGGGAGAGGGAGGAGCGCGGTCCGGGAGCGGAGCAGAATCCGGAGCCGCCGCCGCTTCTCTTGCCTCAGCCGGCCCGGCCGCCGCACCGGAAGCGGAAATGGAACCGGAAGCCTCCCGAGCGCGCGCGGCTCTCCCGGTCTCCGCGGCGGCAGCGAGGAGGAGGCGGCGGAAGCGGAAGTGAGCGGCGGCAGCGCTGCCGGAAGTGCCGCCAGAGCAGGCGAGCGAGCCGCACATTGCTGGAAGCGGAGAGCGTCCCCTGGCGGCTGGGAGGTCCAGGGGGGCAGCCAGAAAGGAGGGGCCACCCTGGACGGGGGGGTGACCCTACAGGGGTCACTCTGTGGTGGGGGGTCATTCTCTGGGGCCTCTGACCCTATAGGGGGCCATCCTGTGGGGGCTGTGACCCTATGGAGGGGTCACTCTGTGTGTGAGTCCCTACTACCGATCCCATCACAGTCGATCCCGTTACAGCTGATCCCATTCCAAGTATGCCCCTATGGTCAGTCCTGTTACAGCTGGTCCCTACATCCAAAACTGTTACAGCCTGTCCCATATCAGCCGATCCCATTACAGCTGATCCCATAACCGGCGATCCCATAACGAGCGATCCCATTACACCGATCCCGTTACCCCGATCTCATAACGGGCGATCCCATTACACCGATCCCGTTACCCTGATCCCCTAACGGGCGATCCCATTACAGCCGATCCCGTTACAGCCTATCCCATTACACCGATCCCGTCACCCCGATCCCATTACAGCGACCCCGTCACAGCCGATCCCCTTACACCGATCCCGTTACCCTGATCCCCTAACGGGCGATCCCATTACAGCCGATCCCGTCACCCCGATCCCATTACAGCGCTCCCCGCGGCCAATCCCAGGTCCCAGCCCGTGTCCCCGCGCTGTCCCCGGGCCATGGTGGCGCTGTCTCCGGGCCATGGTGGCGGTCCCGGTGGCCCCGGCGCTGTCCCGGTTCGTGGCCCCGGCCGCGCTCTCCGTGGCCGCGCTCCTCCTCCTCCTCCTGCTGTCCTTCCTCCCGCCCGGGCCGGGCCGGCGGCGCTCCGCAGGTCAGTGCTCCCGGTGGGCAGCGGGACTGGCGCCACTAACGGCCCCGGGAGGGCACCGGTAACGCCCGCGGACCGGCACTGGTAACGCCCGCGGGACCGGGACCGGGACCGAACCGGAGCCGGGAGAGGCAGCGGCAGGGAACGGGGACTGGGAGCAGTAAGAAAAGCAGAGCAGATCCCACCGGGAACAGCGACCCGGACCGGTAACGGCCCCGTACCGGGACCGGCGATGAACTGGAACCGGTTAGGGAGAGGTACTGGAACCAGCAGGGAACAGGAACTGGCACCAGTAACGCCCCCAGACTGGGACCGGCGGGGAACTGGAACCGGGAGATGCAGGGAGTGGGGACTGGGACCAGTATGGAAAGCAGTCTGGAACCAGTGGGGAGCGCAGAGTCCCGCAGGGAACACAGACACGGAGTGGTAAGGATGGACTGGGACCAGTAAGGAGGATAAACTGGCACCAGAAAGGAGGGCAGACCAGTAACCACAGGGAATAGAGACTGGGATGAACAGGGAATCCAGACTGGAACCAGTAAGGACAGAGTGGCACCAGTAAGGACAAACTGGCACCAGTAAGGAGTGCAGAGCAGCTCCCACTGGGAGTAAAGACTGGAACCAGTAAGAACAAACTGGGACCAGTAAGGACAAAGTGGCCCTGCTAAAGAGGGACTGGGACCATTAAGGAGAGCAGGGCAGGAAAAGCAAACTGGAACTGGTAAGGACAGACTGGCACCAGTAAGGAACAGAGACTGGCACCAGTAAGAAGGACGGAGCAGCTCCCAGAGAGAGTATGCACCGGGTCCAGTAAAGACAAACTGGGACCAGTAAGGAGAGGCTGGGACCACTAAGGACAGCCTGGCCCCAGTAGGGAATCGAGACTGGGACCAGTAACGAGAACTCCCAGTAAGGAGTCCCCCCACGCCCCCCCGGGCGGGAGTGTCCCGGCGGTGTCAGCGGGGCTGTCCCAGTGTCGCCGCGTTCCTCCCCAGCGGTGCCACTCTGCGCTGGCAGCGTCACCCGGAGGGACAGAGCCGCTCTTCCCGCCTTGGGATTTGCCCGAATTTCCCGATTTTTTCCAGGCAGGAAAATGCCCTCGAGCCCCGCGGGACCCCAGCACACCGAGACCCTGGGGGTCGGCAAAGCCATCGCCGTCCTCACCTCCGGGGGGGACGCGCAGGGTAAGAGGACCCCAAAACCCCGGGATCCAAAATCCCTAGAAATCCCCAGCCCGAAATCCCTGGAAATCCCCCCCGAATTTCTGCCCCCTCCTCCAAAACTCCATAAAACCCTTGGGATCCCGGAATCCCCGGGATCACTAAGCCCCTGCCCCAAATCCCCCCCCCTAAAATTCCCCCCAAAATCCCTCACCCCCCCGAGTCCCTAAAACCGCTCCTTTGGAGGTAAAAATCGGGATTTTGATGCCACAACCATCAGGGTTTTCCCTGGATTGAGGTTCTGGGAATGACCTTGGTGGGGGTTTGGGGTCGGGTGGAGCTTGAGGAGTTTTGGGATAGCGGAGGGGAACAACAGTGACAAAATTCGGGCAGGGGACTCCAAGTGGGCACCGGTGGCACTTTGGCACTGAGCCAAAATAATCAGGATTGCCCAAAATTCCAAGGATTCATCCCCAGGTTTGGGATTTTTCTGGGGGTCCCAAGGATGGGGGGCGGCTGGACGTGGGGGGGGTGCCAGGCCATGGGGGCCCCCCCGGAGTGTCCCCTCCCCCCACCCCCGTGTTTGTCACCCGTGTCAGGCGCTGCCACCAAAGGTCACCGGGGCAAAAATAACTCAGGCGGTGGCAGCTGCGAGGGGGGGGGACAGGGGGGGTACGGGGGGACAGATTGGGGGTGTCCACCGAGGGGTGGCAGCCGCAGGGAGGTGCCAGGGGCTTGGGGATGTCACCAAGGGGTGACAGGATGATGGCGGTGCCCCACAGGCATGAACGCGGCCGTGCGCGCCGTGGTGCGGGTGGGGATCTACACCGGGGCCAAGGTGTTCTTCGTGTGTGAGGTCAGTGTCAGCCCCAACCCCAAAATTCCACAGCCCCACCACAAAAGTTGGGAAAAGTTGTCCTTGAACCACTGTCCACTCTGTCCCCCCAGGGCTACCAGGGGCTGGTGGACGGAGGTGACCACATCAGGGAGGCCACGTGGGAAAGCGTGTCCATGATGTTGCAGCTGGTGAGGGACACGGACAGGGGGACACACGGACAGGGGGACACTGGGGAATCCCCTCCTGGGCTGGGGAGGCACTGGGCATGCTCCTCACCGGTCCCAGTTTGTCCCTCACTGGTTCCAGTCTGAGCCTGGGCTCAGCAGAAAATGACCCAAAAGCAGAGCTGGGATGGGGGGAGGGAGGGAGGGAAGGGTGGACACAGGGACGTGCATGGGGATGGGATGGGTGGATGGACAGAGGGATGGGATGGATGGATGGACAGAGGGATGGACATGAGGATGGGACAGAGGGATGGACATGGGGATGAGATGGGTGGACAGACACAGGGACAGAGGTATGGACATGGGGATGAGATGGGTGGATGGACACACAGGGACAGATATGGGGATGAGATGGGTGGACAGACACAGGGACAGATATGGGGATGAGATGGGTGGACAGACACAGGGACAGATATGGGGATGAGATGGGAGGACAGACACAGGGACAGATATGGGGATGAGATGGGTGGATGGACACACAGGGACAGATATGGGGATGAGATGGGTGGACAGACACAGGGACAGACATGGGGATGAGATGGGTGGACAGACACAGGGACAGATATGGGGATGAGATGGGAGGATGGACACACAGGGACAGATATGGGGATGAGATGGGTGGACAGACACAGGGACAGACATGGGGATGAGATGGGAGGACAGACACAGGGACAGACATGGGGATGAGATGGGTGGACAGACACAGGGACAGCCGGCCAGCCCCGAGGCCAGCCGTGCCCCGCCGTCCCTCCCCAGGGTGGCACGGTGATCGGCAGCGCGCGCTGCCAGGATTTCCGCACGCGCGAGGGGCGGCTCCGCGCCGCGCGGAACTTGGTCAAGCGCGGCATCACCAACCTGTGCGTGATCGGCGGCGACGGCAGCCTCACCGGCGCCGACACCTTCCGCGCCGAGTGGGGCGGGCTCCTGGCAGAGCTGCTCAAAACCGGTACGGGGGCGACAGAGGAAAAGGATTGGGGTCAAAAGACAAAGGTTTGGGTTCAAAAGCACGCAAAAATTTGGGTCTCCCCACGTAATAATGTGGTGTTCTTCCCTAGTTATGGAAGTTTAGGACACTTTTGCTCCCCAAGGGGACATTTTGGAGGAGGGCAGAGAGAGAACAGGGGGTGTGGAAAGGTTTGGTTTTGAATCGGGATGTGGAACTCAAAAATTGGGTTTTTTCCATAATTATGGAGGTTTGGGGCACTGTTGAAGATGTTTTAAAGGGGGACACAGAAGAAAAAAAGGGTGTGGTTAAAAAAAGCAGGGTGTGGCACTCAAAAATTTGAGGTTTTCCCCCAAAATAGAGATTTGTGGCGCTGCTTCCCCCTAAGGGGACATTTTGGGGGTGTCCCACATCAGGAAAGGAGGGTGTGGGAAGGTTTGTTGTTGCAGTGTGATGTAAGTTTGTGATTCTAAAAAAACTTTGGTTCCAAAATCAAGGTGTCCTACACAAAAATACAGGGTTTTGTCACCCAAAACTGAGTGTTTTCCCCCCAAACAATCCCTTTGACACCTCTACCCCCCAAGTGACCATCTGGGGACGGCGTCCCCCTCCTGCCCACCCCCTCCCCAGGTGGCATCACGGCAGAGGAGGCGCAGCGCTCGAGCCACCTGAACATCGTGGGCATGGTGGGCTCCATCGACAACGACTTCTGTGGCACCGACATGACCATCGGCACCGACTCGGCGCTGCACCGCATCATGGAGATTGTGGACGCCATCACCACCACGGCGCAGAGGTGACAAGGACACCCTCGTTGTCCCCAGCCCCCCGGTGTTCCCGTTTCGGGTGGGTGACGCTTTCTTGTCCCCGCAGCCACCAGAGGACTTTCGTGCTGGAGGTGATGGGGCGGCACTGCGGGTACGTTCTGGTGGCACCTAGGAAGGGTTCTTGTCATGCCAAAAATTGGGGGAAGTGGCTCAAAAGCAGTTTTTGGCCCCATTTCAGGTATCTGGCGCTGATCACAGCCCTGGCCTGTGGTGCTGATTGGGTTTTCATTCCTGAGTCACCCCCTGAGGACGACTGGGAGGAGCACCTGTGCAGGAGGCTGGCTGAGGTGGGAGGGATGGACACGGGGATGGATGGATGATGGATGGATGGATGGATGGATGGATGATGGATGGATGGATGGATGGAGGGATGGATGGAGGGATGGATGGAGGGATGGATGATCTCCCCCTGTCCCCATCCTTGTTGACACCCTGTGATCCCCCCCAGACCCGTGATGGTGGCTCCAGGCTCAACATCATCATTGTGGCTGAGGGTGCCATCGACAGGCATGGCAAGGCCATCACCTCGGACGAGATCAAAGCTGTGAGTGGGGATGGTGGGGGGACATCCCCCTTTGCCCCCTCCCTTTTTGGGGCCAGTCCCAGAGCTCTCCTGTGTCCCTGCAGCTGGTGGTGAAACGTCTGGGGTACGACACCAGGGTGACCATCCTGGGCCACGTCCAGCGTGGGGGGACCCCCTCAGCCTTCGACCGCATCCTGGTGGGCACCTCCTTCCTCACCCCAGTCCCAGACGAGGGGACCTGGAGGTGACTGACAGCCCCCCTTGGGAGGTGACACCCCTGATGTCCCCTCAGGCCAGCAGGATGGGTGTGGAGGCTGTGATGGCGCTGCTGGAGGGGACGCCGGAGACGCCGGCCTGTGTGGTCAGTCTGTCTGGCAACCAGGCCGTGCGCCTGCCCCTCATGGAATGTGTCCAGGTGGTGAGTGGGAATGGGGGGACACTGGGAGTGGCCCCAGACCCAGTCTGGGTCCCTAAGACGGTTCCCATCCCTAAGATGTCCCCAAACCCTCCAGGGAGTGTCCCCAAGCCAGCCCCAGGCACGGATCCCACCCCAGGACACCCCATTCCACCCCAATCCCATCCAAAACACTCCAACCCTACCCAGGACACCCTGATCCCATCCCAGGACGCTCCAATCCCACCCAGGAAACCCCAATCCCCCTCTGTGCCCCCAGACCAAGGACGTCACCACAGCCATGAACGAAGGACGCTTCGAGGACGCGGTGAAGCTGCGGGGCCGGTGGGTGGCACCTCCATGTCCCTGTCCCTGCAACCCCAATGTCCTCAAAACGCCTCAAAACCCCAACTTCCCTGATTTTTAGGAGCTTTCAGAACAACTGGAACGTCTATAAGCTGCTGGCTCACATCCGCCCGCCTGCCACCAAGGTAGGGAGCACTGGAGAGGGCATGGGGAGGGGCCCGAGCCGGGACACCCCAATTCCATCCCAGGCACGGATACCACCCAAGCCCAGCCCCAACCCCCAGTGAGCCCTGTCCCTGTCCCCAGAGCGGGTACACGGTGGCCGTGATGAACGTGGGCGCTCCGGCCGCAGGGATGAACGCGGCCGTGCGGGCGACCGTGAGGATCGGCCTCATCCATGGGCACCGCATGCTCGCGGTGCACGACGGCTTTGAGGGGCTGGCCTTTGGCATGGTGAGGGTCCCGAGGGGAATGGGGTGGGAAAAGCGTCAGGAGAGGGACTGGGATGGGGAGATTCCCACAGGGAATGGGGTTTGGGATGGATTTGAGGGGCTGGCATTCGGGATAGTGAGGGTCCTATGGGGGAAAGGAGTTGGGATGGGGAGATCCCTATGGGATAAAGGGGTGGCCAGGGCATGACGGATTTGAAGGGTTGGGTTTTGGAATGGGGAGATCCCAGTGGAGAAACAGGCCGGGAAAAGAGTTTGGGAAATGCAGGATGGATTTGAGGGGTTGGATTTTGGGATGGGGAGATCCATGTGGGAGAAGGGTGCAAGAAAAGGGCCTGGGAAGGGGCAGTTGTGGCACTGCAGGGATGGAGATTCCTCAGGAATTCCTCAGGATGGGGGTGTTTAATCCCTGTCCAAACCCCAGCCCTGCTGTGGGTCTGATCTGCTGCTGTCCCTGAGCCAGGGGACATTGTGTGACCTCCTGAGAGGGCTGAGGGGACATTGTGTGACCCCAGATCCTTCTCCCACCCCATTAAACCCATTTCACCCCCCAGGTGGAGGAGATCGGCTGGAATACTGTGGGCAGCTGGACGGGGCTGGGAGGATCCAAACTAGGCACCAAGAGGTGACTCCCCCCTGCCTGTGGGGTCATTTGGGGTCCCCCTGGGGTCCCCCTCTTGTCAGGCTCATCCCGAGGGGTTTCCCCTTCCCAGGACTCTGCCCAAGAAGCATTTTGAGGAGATCAGTGCCAACATCAGCAAATTTGGGATTCATGGTCTTATCATCATCGGTGGCTTTGAGGTCAGTGGGGTGTGGGCAGGGTGTGGTCAGCGGGATGGGGTCAGTGGGGCTTGGTCAGAGCATGGTTGGGGTGTGGTCAGGATGGGCTTAGAGAGGCATGGTTAGGGTGTGGCCAGGGTGGGGTCAAGGTCCCTCTGCTATCCCCCAGGCATTCACCGGCAGCCTGGAGCTGGTGGAGGGCCAGGTCTGGTCAAGGTGTGGTCAGTGCCCCCCTGTTCCTCTCCTCTCTGCATTGTCCCCTGATGTCCCCATTGTCCCTCAGGCGTTCACAGGTGGCCTGGAGCTGGTGGAGGGCCGGGCACGCTTCGAGGAGCTCTGCATCCCCCTGTGCATCGTGCCCGCCACCGTCTCCAACAACGTCCCCGGCTCTGACTTCAGCATCGGCGCCGACACCGCCCTCAACACCATCACCACTGTGAGACCCCAGATACCTCCCCAAAATCCCCCTCGTCCCAAACACCACCACCCCGGTCAGACCCCCCATCCTGTAGCCTCTGCTCCCAAACATCATCACCACAGTGAGAACCCAAATCCTGTGTCCCATATCCCTCCTGATGCCAAACACCATCACCACAGTAAGATCCCAGTGGAAGTCCCAAATTCCCCTGATCCCAAAGCACTTCTCCTACCACTATCACCACTCTGAGACCCCGATGGAAATCCCCCAACTGCCCTGACATTAAACCCCTTTTCCTGACCCCAAATCCCACATTTCAGACGTGTGGCCTGATCAAGCAGTCTGCAGTGGGCACCCCAAATCCCCTGGCCCTAAATCCCTTCTCCTGATCCCAAATCCTGTCCCCACTGCAGACGTGTGACCTGATCAAGCAGTCGGCTGCAGGCACCAAGCGCCGCGTGTTCATCATCGAGACCATGGGTGGCTTCTGTGGCTACCTGGCCACCATGGCCGGGCTGGCAGCCGGCGCCGACGCCGCCTACATCTTCGAGGAGCCCTTCAGCAGCCGTGACCTGCAGGTGGGGACAGTCCTGTCCCCTGTCCCCAGTGGCACCAGGGTGGTGTGGAATGAGTAGGTTCCCCACTGACCCCACTCCCACCTCCATTCCCGACCCCACAGGCCAATGTGGACCACCTGACGGAGAAGATGAAGACCACGGTGAAGAGGGGGCTTGTGCTCAGGTGGGCTCCAGCTTTGGGGGCACCTCGTGGCACCCCTGTGGGGATTGGGTTTGGGATCAGGGGAACTGGGCTCTCACCGTGGTGATGGAAGATTTGGAGTCTCATTGTGGTGCTGCTGTTGGGGATCAGTGGAATTGTTTGGGATGGGGTGAATTGTGGGATTTGATCCTGATCCTGTCCCTGGTGTAGGAATGAGCGTTGCAATGAGAACTACACCACAGATTTCATCTACAACCTCTACTGCGAGGAGGGCAAAGGGATTTTTGACTGCCGGAAAAACGTCCTGGGGCACATGCAGCAGGTGGGAATGGGGTGAGGGTTTGGGAATTCCCCCAGGAACAGGATCGGTGTTCAGGGGGTTTCCCTGGGAAGAGGACTGGGACTTGGGGGATTTCACTGACTCATCCTGGATTCTCCTGGGGCAGGGAGGCAGCCCCACCCCCTTTGACCGAAATTTCGGCACCAAGATGGGCGCCAAGGCCGTGGCCTGGATCACCGGGAAGATCAAGGAGTGCTCCCGGCATGGTGGGTGCTGCTGGATGGGGGATCCCAAAGGGATCCCAGAGTGACCCTACATTCCAAACCATTCCCAAAAAGCCCTCCTGTGGATTCTGGGGGATGTTCCCCACTCCTGGATGATCCCAAACATTCCTAACCTCCCCTCTCGTTTTTGAAAGGTCCCAAATATTCCCAACCTACCCTCCCATAGGTTTTACCCTCATGGAGCATCCTGAGCATTCCCAAGCCCTGCTCCAGGAGGATCCCAAACATTCCCGACTTCCCGTCCCAGGTGTTTTCCCATCCCTGAAGATTCCCAAACATTCCCACCCTTCCCTCCCACGTCCCTGGAGGATCCCAACCATTCCCAAGTCGCCTCCAGGAGGTTCCCAACCATTCCTGTGTTCCTCCCAGGCCGGATCTTTGCCAACACGGCGGACTCAGCGTGCCTGCTGGGGATGCGCAAGCGCAGCCTGGTGTTCCAACCCATCGCTGAGCTGCGCCAGCAGACGGATTTTGAGTGCGTGTCCCTCCCTGTCCCTCCCTTCCCCACCCTGCCAAAGCGGACAAAGCCTGGGATCCCTCCCCAGGGATGTCCCCAGTCTGTCCCTGTCCCCTCAGGCACCGCATCCCCAAGGAGCAGTGGTGGCTGAAGCTGCGGCCCATCCTCAAAATCCTGGCCAAGTACAACATTGAGCTAGACACGTCTGAGACAGCGCACCTGGAGCACCTGACCCGCAAGGTCCTGGTCCCCGACGCCACCCTGTGACAGGGACAGCAGCCACTGCCAGCCTGAGGAACCCCAAAAATCCCCTTTTCTCACAGCATCCCGGGGCTTTTCAGGGATTTTATGGGATTTTGAGAAGTGGTCCCCAAGCGGTATCAGGATAAATTGAGGATGGATGGTGGAGGTTGAGGTTTTTAGGGTTAAAAGTCATAAAATGGAGATGATTCAATAAATTCAGTGCTTGTCCAAGTGCTCCAGGTCTCTGTGAATCCATGGAAAGGCAAACCTGGACCCCACTGACACCAAATCCCTCCTCATCCTCAGGATTTCCCTGCCCAGCATAACACAGAGGGATAAAAGAGGGATAAAATTTGAGCCCCAAGTTCATCCCAGAAAATAACAATGACAGTTTTTAGCCGCTTGGTTTCACCTTGGAGAGCTGCTCTTCCATTGGATCCTGGAATAGATCCCAAAAAAAAAACCCCAAACCAACACCAAAGGGTGAATTCCTAGTGGGAAACCTCAGGAAGAGCTTGAAGAGATGGGAGGGAAGCCCTCAGCTCCATGTGGAGCTCTCTGAAGAAGATTTCTTTCGCCTACAAGAACTCCAGCCCTGCAAAATTTTGGTTTTTGAGGTGGTTTCACTCCTGATGCAGCATAAAAGTTATGGATAAACAGGCAGAACTTCACTCTCCATGCTGGAGAAACACCTGGATCTTTGATTTTCAGCCAACCCATCCCACAGGATTACTCTGCATCCTAACCCACAATTTCTTGCCTTGGGTCCTTCCTCAAAGGAGACTTTTCCCTTAAAACCTTCCTTTTGCAAGGCAAAAAAACAAAACAAAAAAAAAAAAAGGGGAAAAATAGATTAATCCAACAGCTGGGATATAATTTGCCATCAGAGGGATATTGTTCATTGCAGAGAGTGAAAGGGGGGGACAGGGAGAGAAGCAGAGGGAACAGAGAGGAGGAAATGGAGGGAGCGTGACAGAACAGGGGGAGAAAGGGAGGGGACAAAATGGAAGGGCCAAGGGGAGGAAACGGAGGCAGCGTGAGGGGCCAGCAGAGTGCCGGGTGGCCGAGGGGAACAAAACCACGGAGAAGAACCTGGGAAGTGACAAAGTGAGCGGGGATCCTCCGGGGGAAGGGCAGCTGTCCCTGGCTCAGGTGAGCAGCAGCAGGTACTCCTTGAGGCAGGCAGGCAGCGGCAGCTGCTGCACGGCCTGGGGCAGGAAGCGCAGGCCGAGCGAGCGGCGCACGGCGTAGCGCGACAGCGCCTGCAGCGTGCCCGGCGCCGAGCACAGCAGCGTCAGCCGCTGGCACAGCTGCGGGTCCCGGGCCACCTCCCAGGGCAGGCTCCCGTTCTTGCGCAGCTCGAAGTGTCCCGTGGCCCTGTGCAGCAAATCCAGGCAGGAATCCTCCCGCTCCGTGCCCAGGCCCCGCACCAGCAGCGCCACCAGGCGTGAGATGGGGCTCTGGCCCTTCAGGTTGACCACGCGCACCTCGGCGCCGAAGTCCAGCAGGACGCTGACGCTCTCCAGGTTGCCCTTCATGGCCGCCCAGCTCAGGGGGGTGTCGTTGTTGTAGTCCAGGGCGTTGACCAGGGCGCCGTTGGCCAGCAGGGCCCGCACGCACTCCGCGTTGTTCTTGAAGGCCGCCCAGTGCAGGGGCGTGTCCTTGTTGCCGTCCAGGGCGTTGGGGTTGGCGCCGTACTCCAATAAAATCTCCACGCAGGTTTCATCTTTTTCTGCTGCGTAGTGAAGGGCTGTCCGGTTGTAGCCGTCCAGGGCATTCACCTGGGGGAGGAAAAAAAAAAAAGGTTTGGGGGTCAGGGAGTGGCTCCAGCTGGATCCCGCAGCAAGGGAAGAGCTAAAGGTCCCAAATCCCAAACGCAGGGAAAAATAAGGAAGGGTTTTACCAGGGGAAAGTGGCTTCCTTCCCAGCCTCCTGAAATCTCAGTGCAAAAATTTAGGTTTCAATCCTTCCTCCTCTCCCAAAAATCTCAGCCCAAGAATTCCCTCCCTGTTGGGACAATGAACCTTTCCCTGGTGCCACTTTGTGAGGGGATACAAGCCCATAGAATATGCTGAGGTGGAAAAGACCTACAAAGACCTACAAATCCAAGCCCCGGCCCTGCACGGGACACTCAAAAATCCCCCTCTATGCTGGGAGCATTGTCCAAATCCCAGTTCCCAGAGCTTGTGACACTCTGGGGGAAGAACGTTTTCCCAAAATCCAACTTAAACACATCAGCTCCAACGTCAACTCTTAATCAGCTCTTCCTGACTTCCCTGCCCATTATCTCGGAATTTTTTCTACCTGTTTTTGGTTTTTTCAAAGCTTTACCTCAGCTCCTTTTTGCAGCAGCAGCTCCACGCAGTCGGCATCAGCCACCATGCAGGCACAGTGCAGGGGTTTGAGGGTGCCATGCAGGCAGTTCACATCGGCACCCTGGGGAGCACAGGAACACCCCCCGGTAAGGAACTCCCCCCTTTCCATCCCTTCAGAGAGGGTTAATTCACACAAATCCCGAGGGTTTGCAGGAACCACCCCGGGGTCAGAAAAACCCACCCTTTCCCTGCCCTTCCCATCCCCCCTTCAAGAAAGGCTTAATTAAGAGAAATCTCGGGGGTTTGTTCGCAAAAACACTCCCGGTCTTAATCCCAGCTCCCGCTTGTGTTTCACTAATTCACTGTCACCAAACGGTGCCCGGAGACCCCCAGAGACCCCGCCAGCCCCGGGGGTTCGGAGGGTGGAAGGAAAAGCCTGGAGTCTCTAAACCAACCAGAGATGCCCTGATCTTCCCCTCCAGGGGATCCCCACGGAGGCTCCGCAGGGAGCGGGACAGCCGGCGACAGCTCGGCAGGGCCCGTCAGAGGGACCCGGAGTCCGGGGGGGACTCAAGCAGGCCGGTCTGGCCGCGGAAGGGGTGGGATGTCCCGGTCACGGGGCCTCACCCGGCCGATGAGATCCTCCACGTTGTCCCGAGGGAAGGAGCGGATGGCGGCGATGGTGCGGATAAGGCGCTCGGACAGCGAGTACTTGCTTTGAATGCTCTGCATGATGTACCACATGGCGCGGGCCGCGCCGCGGCATCCCCGGCCGGCCCTGCCGAGCCCCGCGCCGGACCCGGGGCGGGGAGGGAGCGGCCCGGGCCGGACCGAGCCGCAGGAGAGTGCGGAGGTGGAGCCGCGGCTGTTCCGGAGGAATGCGTAGTGGCTCCGGAGCGGTCGCGGGGCGGTTCCGGGGGCCCGAGCCGCTCCCGGACCAGCGGCGGCGGCCGGCCAAGCAGGACGCGGAAATGCCGCTAACCAGAAGTGGCGTCACACCAAGTGCCCCGCCCCGACCACCTCGCCACAAATCCGGCTACGGCTCCCCCGCTGGTCCCGCCCCCTCCATGCCTGTCCTCCAATCCCCAGCACCGATCGCTCTTAAGCCACGCCTCCTATCGGATTTTCACCAATCCGCGCTTTCCTAAGATCACGAAGGCCCTCCCCCTCCTCCTTTCACCACCCCCCCCCCGTAACCCCCTCAATTTTCCCCCAATTTTCCCCATTTTTCCCCAATTTGCCTCCATATCCCGCTTTCCCCTTAGGCCACCCGCACACCGACCCACCAACCAATAGGAACCCAGCACCGGCAACACAACCTCGATAGGCCCGGGGGGCGGGGCCTCGCGGTAGAGGCCACGCCCCCCCGGCCCCACAAACGGACCCAGAACGGCACCAAAATTGGAATTTTTTTTTTATTCCTTTTTAACAACTACTGCCCCCAGCCATCTCCAGGGAACCCCCGGAGCTGCTGTTCAGGAGCCTCGGATCCCGTCAGAGATCTCTGTTTGTCCTTTATGGCCGTGGGTTGAGATCCCACTGGGAGCGCCCGCCCCTCGCCAGCCGCCGAGCAGAGCCCTAAATAAAGAAGATTAAATTCCTGGCTACCGAATAGCGGGGTGGCTATCGCGTTTTAGGGAGTGCCTACTGAATTCTGGGCGGGCTTGGTTACCGAATTTGGCGGGGGTGGCCTCTGAATTTGGGGAATAGCTACTGCATTTGGAGGTTTTGTCTTGATTTCGGAGGAAAAGGGGTGGGAAAAGGGAGGGGCAAGGAGGAGGGGGTGGAGCTGGGGTCCTCCCAGCGCTCCCAGTATCACCAAGCCCCCCTCCCAGTAACCCAAACGTCCCCTCCCAGTGCTCCCAGGAATCCAAATTCTCTCCCAGTAACCAATCTCTCCTTCCAGTCCCTCCCAGTAACCCCCTCCCAGTGCCCCCAGGTCCCTCCTGGGGCTCCCTATATCCCCTCCCAGTCCCTCCCAGTTTATCCCAGTCCCCCCCAGATTCCCCTCTCCACATCTCCCGGTTTATCCCAAGGCCCCCAGTCCCCTCCCAGTTCCTCCCAGTGCCCCCAGTACCTGTCCCTCGCTTGTCCCAGCCAAGGGGGGCACTGAAGAGGGAAAGGGGCGTTAGGGGGTTTTTTGAGGTCACCCCATAGATCAGGGTCAGGGGTTTCTCTGGGAGGGCTTGGGGTCCTGCAGGGGGTTTGGGGAGCTCTGGGCTCCTTCCGTGGGGGTTTGGGGTCCCTGTGGGGAGAGATCAGGGGTTTGGGGTCACACCATGGGGGTTTGAGGCCCTATATGAGCTTTTAGGGTCCCTCCTTGGAGACGAGGAAAGGGGATGGTGCTTGGAGCTGAAGGTCGGGGCTTGGGACATTATTTTGGGATAAATCCTGTAGGATTTGGGGTCACTCACCTACGCTGGAGGTCCCTGAATTTCTGTAGGCTATGCCAGCCTGTGGGGGGAGAGCAAACCATTATGGGAACCCCCCTATTTTGGGGTGGCCCCCATTTGGGGTGAGGTCTCACCTGCCATCCTGGGGTGCTGTGGGACTGGGGGGGCTCCAGTGGGGCGAAGCGGCTGCAAAAGAGAGGCAGGAAGTTTGGGGGGACCCCCCTGTGCAATTGAGGGACCCCCATTCCAATTTAGGATGCCCCACACCCCTTACCTGACCACTTGACTGCTGAGCTGCCGGCGGGGCTGGGGGGTGACTGGAAAGGAGACAGAAAATTTGGAAGGACCCCTATGAGCAAGGAGAGGATGAGGAGGTGTTTCAGGGTGTGGAAGACCCCCCTACAAATTTGGGGGGCACTTACCTGAATGTGTGGGGGAGGGATAGGGGGTGCTGCTGCGGCTGCTCCAGCGCCAGCCTGGGGAGAGCTGTGGGGAGATTTGAGGGGGACAGTTTTGGGGGTGAGGGAAGGGGCAGGAGGGCCCTGGGGGGAGTTTGCGGTCCAGGAAAGGGGCAGGGGGACTTTGGGGGGCAGTTTGGGGGCCAGGGAAGGGGAAGGGGGGCTTTGGGGGCCACCTGCATGCGGCGCAGCTCTTCATTCTCCCGGCGAAGCGACTCCAGCTCCCTGGGAAGGGGGAGGATTTAATGGAGGGTGGGTTTTCCCCCCCATTTGGGGTGGGGGTCCCTCCATAGGGTACCTAAGGGGGGCAGAGCAAGGGGGTGGGAGCTCAGCAAGATGGCAGCAAATGGCAGAACATGCTGTCACCAATGTGGCAGCCAAGGGGGGGTAAGACCCTCCCAAGAAAGGGGCCAGAAGGATGAGGACTGTCGTTAAGGAGTGCTGCCTCACCCACATGCCCAGAGGAGCCCAAGATGGAGGTGCGAACCCCCTTCCATAGCGTCCCCCTCACCTCCTCCTCTCCCCCTGCTCCTCTCTGGCCTTGTCCAGCTCTGCCTGCACCCGCCGAGTTCTGTCCGCGTGCAAGTCCACCAGAAGTTGTGCCTGTGCCATCTGGAACTGCCACACCTGGGGGATGTCGGTCACTCCCTTGTACCCCCCAGCGTGTGGGGTTGGGGACAGCGGTGGAACCTCATCCCCCATCATCCGTGTCCTCACCTGCGTGATGTGGGCAAGGTGCTTGAGGGCGAGGTCCACTGGGTTCTTGAAGAAAACCTTCTCCTCTGGGCGCATCTATTGGGCATAGGGGTGTCAAAATGATGGGAAGAAGGTTGGGAACGGGAAGGGAAAACGGTGGGAAGGGGATGTGGGGAACAACATGGAGGACACTGGCCTGATCAGATATGGGCAGGTAGCAGCAGGCGGTGCCACAGACTGGGCAGGGACCTGTGGGAAGGGGAGAAAAAAGAAAAAGAGAGAAAAAGATGTCCAAAAGTCCCAAAAATGGTGTTCCTTGAGGGAAATGGACCATTTCCCTTCATTTCAGGGTTTTAAATTGAGGCAGGATCCTCCATTTCCACCATGCTAAGGGTGTAAATTGAGGGAAATCCTCCTTTTCCCATCATTTAAAAGACAGAAATTGAGGGGAAACCCTCTTTTCCCGATATTTTAGGGGTTTAAATTGAGGGCAGAGCCCTCACTTATTTATTTCCTTGAGTTGAGGTGACCCTTCCTTTCCCTCTTATTTTAAGGGACTAAATTGAAAGAAACTCCCCCTTTCTCAGCATTTAAAGGGCTTAAACTGAGGGTTTCCCTCAATTTTACCTGAGCCCCCACAGCCCTCGCACAGGATGTGGCCACAGTTGGTGATGGCGAAGCGGGCGCCATCCTGGCGGAAGCAGCGACTGCAGTGGAACCAGTCCATGATGGCGCCGGAGCGAGGAGCCGCCTGTGCTGCCTCCACACAGGAGAGCCTGGGAGGGAATGAGGGGGAAAGGTGAAGGGAAAAGAGTGGGAAAAGGTGAGAGAAAAAAGAGATGGAAACGTGAGGGGGAAAGGGTCGGAAATGTGAGGGAAGAAGGGCTGGAAGCATGAGGCGAAAAAGGGCGGGAAACGTGAGGGGGAAAGGGTCGGAAATGTGAGGGAAGAAGGGCTGGAAGCGTGAGGCGAAAAAGGGCGGGAAACGTGAGGGGGAAAGGGTCAGAAATGTGAGGGAAGAAGGGCTGGAAGCGTGAGGCGAAAAAGGGCAGGAAACGTGAGGGGGAAAGGGTCAGAAATGTGAGGGAAGAAGGGCTGGAAGCGTGAGGCGAAAAAGGGCGGGAAACGTGAGGGGGAAAGGGTCAGAAATGTGAGGGAAGAAGGGCTGGAAGCGTGAGGCGAAAAAGGGCGGGAAACGTGAGGGGGAAAGGGTTGGAAATGTGAGGGGAAAAAACAGCAGGAAAGGTGAGAGGAAGAAGAGTGGGAAAAGGGAGGGAAAAAAAGTGTGGGAAACATGAGAGAAAAAAGGGTGGGAAATGTGAGGGGGAAAAGGGCAGAAAAGGTGATGGGGGAAATGGTGGGGGAAAAGGAGAGAAAAAAACAAGAAAGGGGAGAGATGAAAAAAGTGGGAAATGTGAGGGGGAAAAGGCCACCTGGATGGGGACAGGGAAACCAGGATTGGGACATCAGGATGGGGACAGCAACACCTGTACCTATGGGGGCAGATGGGGATAGGGACACCAAGCCTGTGGAGACATTGGGAGTGGCACGGGGACACACGAATGGGGGTGTCGGGATGGGGACACTGTGATGGGGATGGGGACCCCATGGTGGGGACAGGGATTCAAGGACCCTGGGGATAGGGTCCCCAGGATGGGAATCCTGGGATTTGGGCACATGGATCTGCTGATGACATCAATTAAAGGTCTCTGAGCAGCCTCGGTCCACTATATGGATTTGGGGACACCAGCCAGGGGTGATGACATTGTCCGACTGTGAGATTTTGGGGTCACCCACAGTGATCCCAGTATGGCCATGCAGAGCTTTTCCCATCCTTCAGGAACCAGTGCCTGGGGTGAGGGAAGGAGATGGAGACCCCATACTCCCAGCCCAGCACCCCTAAACCCTCTGAGGGGCTCTGGGGGCATGGGGTGCAGGGGGAGCACCCCAAAACCCTGATCTTACTATTCCATGCTCCCAGAACCACAAAATTCTGCTAAATCGTTGTCTGTGTTGCATAATTCCAACAATTTTTAACTGGGGGGTTGGGGGGCAGAAAAAGCACCCCCAGAATATCGGGGGAGGGGCTCAGCGTTTGGAGGGCACAGGAGTCACCCCGGAACCGCAATCCTATCATGACCTGATCCCAAAATCCCTCCATGCCACTGTTGAACCCTCTGGCCTCGCTGTGCGATTCCAGCCATTTTTAATTCTAGAGATGGCGGGGGGCAGAAATGCATCCCCAGGCCTTGTGAGGGAGAATCTGGGGGGCGCAGGGGCCACCTCAAAACCCCGATCGCCCCCAGTCCTTCTATCTCGGGATCCCGTGATCCGTCATTGTGTAATTCCAACCAGTTTCTGATTCCCGGGGGTCGGAGGGAGGGGGGCAGGAAATGCCCCGATAAAACCCTCTGGGGGATCATTCAGGGATTTGGGGGGGGGCGCGCAGGGGACGCCCCGAAACCCCCATCCCGCCGTTCCCTGAATCCCTGGATGCCGCTGCCGAGCCCTCCGCCCTCGTTGCGTAATTCCAACCATTTTTAATTCCCGGGAGGGCAGGAAACGCGTCGCTGCCGTTACACAAAGCAGGAAGGGGGGAGGGAGAGGTCTGGGGGGGCTCCCTGTCCTTATTCCCCTTAAACCCACCCTGCCCAACCTCCCCCCCCCCCAGATCCATCTCCCGCTTGGAAAACACCTCCCTTTATAACAAAATAACCAAACCCCAACAATTCGGGCAATTCGCACAATTCCCCCACTCAATACCGGGCGGTTCGGGGGTGTCCCTGCTGGGACCCGCCCTTTTTTTTCCCCCTAGGGGTTCCCCCCGCCCAAATTCCCTTTTTCCAAGGTTTCCCCCCCACTTTTCCCAGCGTTTTTTCCCCGCTTTTTTCCCAGCGGCGCATCCGGCGGGGAATGGGATGACGGGACCTTCCTGTTCCCGGCCCCGTGCCCGCCTCGCGCCCGGGGGACGCCCCCGCCACCACCCCCCCGCACCGCCGAGCCCGACGGGACCCCCGGAGCCGCCCCCGGAGCCCTCCGGAACGCCCCCGGCCCCTCCCGCGCCGCGGAGCCGCCGAGGTGAGTCGGGGGGCGCGGGGGGAGGGAAACGGGCCCGTTTTTGGGGGGGAAGGGGACGGGAAAAAGCGGAGACACCCCCCCCCAGAAAATCTGGGAGACCCCCTCCCCCCCAATTTGGGATATCCCGATGTTAGATTTGGGATGGGGGAGGCGGTGGCGGAGGGGCGCCGTTGGGGGGCTGGAAATGAGGGAAAAAGGAGAGTGGGAACCCTCCCACAAAAACTGGATGGACACCCCCCCCCACGACCACCAACTGGAGATACCCCCGGGTATGGATTTGGGATGGGGAGGCGATGGCGGAGGGATGGCAAAAGATTTGGGGCGGGGGGGGGGGGGGGTGTGGATGAACGGCGAATTTTGCGGATTGAAAAGAGAGGAAAGAGAGCGGGGACCCCCCCAAAAAAATGTGGGAGATCCACCCCGTCCAGCTGGGGATACCCAGGGGATAGAGCGGAACGATGGATTGGAGCCGGGGGGGTGGGGCGGTGGAAATGAGGCGCCGTTTGTAGGGTTGGAAAAGATGGAAAAAGGAGAGTGGGGAACACTCTGCCCCCCGCCCCCCCCAAATTCAGGAGATCCCTCTCCGATTTGGCATGCACCCGGTCTTGGATTTGGGAAGGAGAAGGCGGTGGCAGGGGGGCCACAATGGAAGGGGAGGGGGGGTGTGCCGTTTTTAGGTTTGGAAAAGAGGGAAAAAGGAGAGTAGGGACCCCCCGCAAAAATTTGGGAGACCCCTCCCGCAGTTGTGGATAACCGCCGGCTTGGATTTGGGATGGGAGGGGAGATGGATTTGGGGCTGGGAGGAGGCATCAGGCTCTGTTTTGGGGGGGACAGAAAGGAGGCAATGACAGTGGGGACCCCCTCCAAAAAATCTGGGAGACTCCCCCCAAAAATTTGGGTTACCTCCATGTTGGATTTGAAGGGGGGGATGTGGATGAACCGTTTTGGAAGGGAGGGCAAGAGAGTGGGGACCCCTCAAAAAAAAGCTGGGAGTCCCCCCCCAGTATTCAATTTGGGGGTGAATTTTGGGGAAGGGTCCTGGGGCTCTGTTGTTCTTTTGTGCCCCCTTGGAAAAATTAAATTGTGGGAGGAGCAAACCTTGGGGGACTGGGAGTAATTTGGGAGCACCCTGGGTGATTTGGGGGGTCCTGGGTGATTTTGAGGGGAACTCGGTGACCCCCCCCCCTTTGTGACCCCCCCCATCTGCATCCTTCCATCCCCCTCACCCCAGATTTTAGGGGCTGAGTCCGGAGCAGCTGTGAGACCCTCCCAAGACCCTCAGAGAGCAGGTGGGAGGGGAACTGGGGGAGTACAGGGTGATTTGGGGAGACACAGAGGGATTTGGGGTCACACAGAAGGATTTGGGGGGACACAAAGGGGTTTTATGGGGGGAACAGGGGTATTTGGGGGGGCACAGAGGGATCTGGGATCGCATGGAGGAGTTTGAAATTACACTGAGGGATTTGTGGGGACGTGAAGAGATTTAGGGTGACACAGAGATTTTGGGGGGAATAGATGGATGGGGGGGGAAAAAGGTTTTTGTGGGGATGAGGCTTAGGGGGGTACAAGGGGATTTGGGATCTCCCTGAAGGGTTTGGACAGGTAACACAGAAGGATTTTGGCGGGGTAAATGGAAATTGAGGGGGGCAAAAAAGGATTTGGGGGTCACACTGAGAAATACGGGAGGCACAGCAGGAACCAAGATGCAAACCATCCTTTGGAATTGTGGGGGGAAGCGGTTGTGGTTTTCTGCTGCTCAGGGGGGTCCTGGGGCGTTTTGGGGTGCTCAGGGCCCCCCTTGATGCTGCAGTCCCTGCAGGAGCCCCCATGGAGCAGGACGAGCCGGACGTGGTGGAGCTGCAGGACTCGGACGAGGGGGACGTGGTCCGCAGGGTCTTCATTGGTGAGGAGGGGACCCCAAAAGTGGATGGGGGGGTTGGAGGGCTCCAGATAACCTAGAAAAGCAGTACAGAAAATTTTGGGGGGGATACGGATACTTTTGGGGTGGGCTGTAGGCAAATTTGGGGGGTCCCAGGCACTCCAAGAAGGGGGTGCAGGCAATTTGGAGGGCTGCAGGCAAATTTGGGGAGGCTCCAGATGTACCTAGAAGGGGGTAGAGGCATTTGGGATGGGATTCAAGGCATTTTTGAGGGTCTACAGACACCACTGGAGGGGGGTAGAGGAATTTGAAGGGGGCTTAAAACACTCTTGAGAGGGTTCCAGACCCCCCAAGAAGGGGTTATTGGGAATTTTGGGGGCCTTCAGGTACTTTTGGGGGGCTCCAGACACTCCAGGAGGGGGCATAGCCCCTTTTTGGGGCACAGTGAGCATTTGGGTAGGGTGTGCAGCCCCTTTCTGGGGTGCACTGGACACCAGGAGAGGGCCACAGCCCCTTTTTGTGCCCCCTTTTGGGTCACAACAAATATTTGGGTCAGGGGTCCAGCCAATTTTTGGGATCCAGTGAACATTTGGGATGGATGTCTGGCCCCTTTTTGGAGCACAATGAATATTTGGTCAGGGTTGCAGCCCTTTCTGGGTCACAATGAACATTTGGGTCAGGGGCACAACCCCTTTCTGGGGCTCAATAAATATTTGAGGAGAAGGCCTAGCCCCTTTTTGTGTCACAACGAACATTTTGAGGAGGCTTCAGGCAAACTGGGGAGGCTCCAGGCACCCTTTTAGGGTGCAACGAGCATTCGAGGAGGGGGCCCAGCCCGTTTTAGGAATACAATAAACATTTGTGTTGGGGTCCCAGCCCGTTTTAGGGTCACAGCAAACATTTGGTTTGGAGGTTTAGCCCCTCCTGTGCTCTCACCCCCTGGCCATGTTCCCCCAGCCGATGACGGCATCGTGAGCGACGGCGAGGCCGAGGTGCTGCCGCACGAGATCATCCGCACGGTGATCCCGCACAGCCCCCTGCGCCCCCCGCCGCCCCGCGGGACCCCCGGCCCAGCCCCGGGGGGCTCCGAGGAGGGCGGAGGGCGGCGGGGCGGGGGCCGCCAGCGCCCCTTCATCTGCAACGAGTGCGGCAAGAGCTTCAGCCACTGGTCCAAGCTGCTGCGGCACCAGCGCACGCACACGGGCGAGCGGCCCAGCACCTGCGGCGAGTGCGGCAAGAGCTTCTCGCAGAACTCGCACCTGGTGCAGCACCGCCGCACCCACACCGGGGAGAAGCCGTACAGGTGCGGCCACTGCGGCAAGAGCTTCTCCTGGAGCTCCAACCTCATCCAGCACCAGCGCATTCACACTGGGGAGCGCCCGTACGGCTGCGCCGAGTGCGGCAAGAGCTTCACGCAGAGCAAGAATCTCATCAAGCACCAGCGCACCCATGCCGGGCCGGGGGCAGCGCGGCCACGGCGCTGCGCCCACCCCGCCGGTGCCCCGAGGGCTCTGAAGGGGCCTCGGGTGGGGGGCGAGGGGCCCACAGGGGCCGAGGGCGGCTGTGGGCAGGAGCCGCTGATCTGCGTGGAGTGCGGGGAGAGCTTCGCCCGGAGCGCCGCGCTCAGGAGGCACCGCCGGGGGCACCGCCCACTCTTCGTGCCCTGAGGGGACAATGTGGGGACAGTGCCCGCTCTTCGTGCCCTGAGGGGACAATGTGGGGACAGTGCCCGCTCTTCGTGCCCTGAGGGGACAATGTGGGGGCACCGCCCGCTCTTCGTGCCCTGAGGGGACAATGTGGGGACAGTGCCCGCTCTTCGTGCCCTGAGGGGACAATGTGGGGGCACCGCCCGCTCTTCATGCCCTGAGGGGACAATGTGGGGACAGTGCCCGCTCTTCGTGCCCTGAGGGAACATGGGGACACTGTGGAGGGGGCACAGGGACAGTGGGGCACTGTCCTCGCACTGCTGGGGGCACCGCCCACTCTTTGTGCCCTGAGGGGCAGGGGGACAGTGGCACCGGGACATAGGGACACACGGAGTGTGGGGCATCCGTGTTAGATAGTTGGGGCATCACCCGCTTTTCATGCCCTTTTCGTGCACACCGTGGTGGGGACACAAGGACTGTTGGATAATGCTCTGGCAGTGCCTGCTGTCAGTGACCTGTGGGGACACACAGACAGTGGGCCACCCTGGTGGGGGACACAGGGACAGTGCTACAGACAGGAGACATGGTGCCACCATGTGAGGAGACACAGGGAGTGTTTCATGGGCAGGACGTGGTGACGGAGCTGGGGTCGCACGAGTTATGGAGTTATGCCACAGGTGAGGGAATGTGACACCAAGCTGGGAGACTGTGGGGGGGCACCTGGACTGGGACAAGGACAGGACACAGTGACTCCAAGGTGGACGACACACGGACAGGACAGAGGACACAGAGCTGATGACCCCAAGCCCACCCCATGCCCCATGCCCTGTGTCCCCCTCTGTGCCCCTCGCTGTTCCGTGTCAGTGCCACATCCCAGAGCTGTAAATAGGGGAAGGGACATGGGGTGGGGGGGGGAGGTGACACTGGGAGACTCCCCTGTGGGGTGTGGAGAGGGCATGGACAGGGCTGGGCTGTGAATAAAGTTGTGTTTTGGGGGACCTGGGAGTTGGTTTTAGGGGGTGACAGAAATGGCGGGGAGGGGGTGGGAGGAGAACCCTGGGAGTTCTCCCTGAGGGAGGGAGGGCAAAAAGCCCCCAGGAGGGGAGTTTGAGGGGCTCAGGGGTTTGGACAGTCTCTGGTCAGTCCCTGCAAAGCCCGAAAGGACAGGGGGAGTGACAGAGGGAATTTGGGAGTCAAAAAAGGGGTCTCAAAACTTGGAAGGGATTGCAGGGAGGTCCCAAATTGGAAGGGAGTTGGGGGGACCCCAAAACCGAGAAGGGCGTTGAAGGGGCTGTTTCAGGAGGTGGCTGCCCACTCTGGGCCACAGGCCCCTGAACACCAATGCTGGCCCTTTTCCCTGGCAAACAAAACTCTGCCACCAGGTTCCTGGAGGTGCTTGGCACTCCAAGGCCAACCAGAGTTTTATTTTACTGCAGTGTTTTTCTGGGAGATACGGCGTGCCCCCTCCTAACCCTTACCTCCTCCCCTCAGCCCTCTTCTGCCGTGTCCTCTTCTCAGCTCCTCACCCCTACTCGAACTTGGAGCCCAGCTCTGCCCCATCCCTCTCTCTGCCCTTTTCCCCTCCCCATCCTGCCCTGCCCCATCCCTCTCTCTGCCCTTTTCCCCTCCCCATCCTGCCCCTGCCCCATCCCTCTCTCTGCCCTTTTCCCCTCCCCATCCTGCCCCTGTCCCATCCCTCACTCTGCCCTTTTCCCCTCCCCAGCCTGCCCTGCCCCATCCCTCTCTCCCCTCACCCCCCACCCGTGCCTCTCTGCAGCAGCACGTGGGAGCCTGAACATGGGGACAGTGTGGCCCTCGTAGCAGGACAAGACCCAAATAAATCCACATGTAATGAAAATAGAAAAAGGTTATCATCTTGTGTTAATATGTGTTTTGTGTTGTATTGCTCTGTATTGCTCTGTATTGCAGGCTGAGCACAGGGTGAACTCTCTCCCCCTTGCTGTGACACCTGGGCTGGCAGGGATGACACAGTGACCTCGGCCGGCCGATGCTGCCTGTGCCATCACCTGGCACTGACGTGTTTGATGAAAATGCTTTTGCTGGGATTTTTCTCCTGAGAAGCCTCAGAACAGAAATGGAACCAATAACGATCTGCTGGCTGTGGAGTGTGGGCTGGAGATGGTTTAGCAACAGGGGCATCTTGGATTAGTCTCCTGTGCATTGTTTCTACTCGATGACCAATCATGGTCCAGCTGTGTTGGGGCTGTGAGCAGTCCCAGGTATTTATTATTCATTCCTTTCCAGCTTTCTGATGTCTCCTTGCTCTTTTAGTATAGTTCTAATATCTCATTTTCTTTTAATATAATAGAGATCATAGAATAATATTTCAGCCTTCTGAAAGGTGGAGTCAAGACAGTGGGGAGACACTGTCTGTGTGTGCCCCGAGGGTGCTGAGGGCACCTGGGCTGGGGGCAGACACTCTCTGTGTGTGCCCCGAGGGTACTGAGGGCACCTGGGCTGGGGGGAGACACTCTCTGTGTGTGCCCTGAGGGTACTGAGGGCACCTGGGCTGGGGGGAGACACTCTCTGTGTGTGCCCTGAGGGTGCTGAGGGCACCTGGGCTGGGGGCAGACACTCTCTGTGCCCCGAGGGTGCTGAGGGCACCTGGGCTGGCGCCTTTGCAGCAGAAGAGACACCAGAGACAGCGGTAGATGATAACACCAGAGACATCGGTAGATGATAAAGGGCCGACTCTTAGCAGGGGTTAATCCAAGGTTTTATTAGTAGTCCCAGAGGAGCTCCTGCCCCTCAGGGGGCTCCTGCCGAGAGCCCCGGGAGATGTGCCAAGGTCACATTTAAAGGGAGGTGGAAACCAAAAGCAGAGAACATCCTACCAACCATTAAGTGACCCTAAGGGATGGATGCTGGGGGATGGACATACAGGACAGCGTATGGGGCAAGGCTTGGGGGGCTGACTCCCAGCCTCTGGCTGATCACTGGACGACTTGGACCGAAACTTCTGGATGGAGGGGATGGGAGGCTGAGTGATTGACAGAGAGCCAGAGTCGGGGTTTGGGGATGATCTCATCCTGGGAGAGGGATAACACAGGTAAAGGGAGGAGGGTACAGTTTGGGATGAACCATTTGGGAAAAATATGGGGATACAAAACAAAATGACTTCAAAGTATTGCAAAGTATAAAAATGCACTACAGCAGGGTTGGGCAGCACCAAATAAAATGCTTTAAAAGAAGAAAAATTAAAAATAAAAATTAAATAAAATTATAATAACAAAATAAATTAAAAATAAATGAAAAACAAAATAAAAACTGTAAAGTGCCGTAACGCAAGACCCTCAAACTCCACCACAATCAGCAGCTTGAGTTGGTCTGGAAAGCACCAAATAAAATAAAATTAAAAGATTTAAAAAGAGAACAATTAAAAAAATTAATAAAAAATAAAATTAAAAAATTAAAAAGCTTTAAAAATAGAAAAATTGAAAATAAAATAAAAAAGAAAAATTAAATTAAAAAAAGCTTTAAAAATAGAAAAGCTAAAAATAAAAATAAATAAAAAATAAAATTAAAAAACAAAAAAAGCTTTAAAAATAGAAAAATTAAAAATAAAAATCAAATAAAAAATAAAACTAAAAAAACAAAAAGCTTTAAAAATAGAAAAATTAAAAATAAAAAATAAAAAATAAAATTAAAAAACAAAATAAAAAGCTTTAAAAATAGAAAAATTAAAAATAAAAAATAAAAAAAAAAAAAAAAACAAAATAAAAAGCTTTAAAAATAGAAAAATTAAAAATAAAAATTATTTAAAAGATTAAATTAAAAAATAAAATAAAAAGCTTTAAAAATAGAAAAATTAAAAATAAAATAAAAAATAAAATTAAAAAAATAAAATAAAAAGCTTTAAAAATAGGAAAATTAAAAATAAAAATTAATTAAAAGATTAAATTAAAAAATAAAAAAAAGCTTTAAAAATAGAAAAACAAAAAAAAATTAAATAAAAAATAAAATTAAAAAAACAAAATAAAAAGCTTAAAAAAAGAAAAATTAAAAATAAAAATTAAATAAAAGATTAAATTAAAAATAAAATAAAAAGCTTTAAAAATAGAAAAAATAAAAATAAAAATTAATTAAAAGATTAAATTAAAAAATAAAAAGCTTAAAAAATAGAAAAGTTAAAAATAAAAATTAAATAAAAAAAAATTGAAAAAGAAAATAAAAAGCTTTAAAAATAGAAAAAATAAAGCTCTAAATTAATTTAAAAATTAAATTAAAAAATAAAATAAAAAGCTTTAAAAATAGAAAAAATAAAAATAAAAATTAAATAAAAATAAAATTAAAAAAAATAAAATGCTTTAAAAATAGAAAAATTAAAAATAAAAATTAAATATTAAAAAAATTAAAAAACAAAAGGTTAAAAAATAGAAAAATTAAAAATAAGAATTATAAAAAAATTAAATTAAAAAATAAAATAAAAAGCTTTAAAAATAGGAAAAAAAAGCTTTAAAAATAGAAAAATTAAAAATAAAAATTAATTAAAAAGATAAAATTAAAAAATAAAATAAAAAGGTTTCAAAATAGAAAAATTAAAAATAAAAATTAAATAAAAATAAAAAAAATAAAAAGCTTTAAAAACAGAAAAATTAAAAATTAAAATTAATTTAAAAATTAAATTAAAAACAAAAAAAAGCTTTAAAAATAGAAAAAATAAAAATCAAATAAAATAAAAATTAAAAAATAAAATAAAAGGCTTTAAAAATAAAAAAATTAAAAATAAAAATTAAATAAAAAATAAAATTGAAAAAATAAAATAAAAAGCTTTAAAAATAAAAAAATGAAAAATAAAAATAAAATAAAAAATAAAATTGAAAAAATAAAACAAAAAGCTTTAAAAATAGAAAAATGAAAAATAAAAACTAAAAAAAATTTTTAAAATAAAATAAAAAGCTTTAAAATAGAAAAATTAAAAATAAAAATTTAATGAAAAAAATTTAAAAAATAAATCAAAAAACTTTAAAAATAGAAAAATGCAAAATAAAAATGAAATAAAAAATAAAATTTAAAAAATGCTTTAAAAATAAAAAAATGAAAAAAAATTAAATGAAAAATAAAAATTAAATTTAAAAATAAAATTAAAAAAAACCAAAAAGCTTTAAAAATAGAAAAATGAAAAATCAAAACGAAATAAAAAAGCATATTTAAAAAATAAAAGCTTTAAAAATAGAACAATGAAAAAGAAAAACGAAAATGAAAAAAATAAAATTAATTAAAAATAAATGAAAAAAAAAAAACCCGTAAAGTGCTGAAAAAGTGCCGTAAAATGTGGTGCCGTAAAGCGCGAGTGTCGCAAAAGGTGCCGTAAAGCAAAACTGTCGTAAAAGGGGCAGTAAAGCGCGACTGTCGTAAACGGTGCCGTAAAGCGCGACTGTCGTAAAAGGCGCCGTAAAGCGCGACTGTCGCAAAAGGTGCCGTAAAGCGCGGATGTCGTAAAGCGGCCGTAAAGTGCGACTGTCGTAAAAGGTGCCGTAAAGCGCGGCTGTCGTAAAAGGTGCCGTAAAGCGCGGCTGTCGTAAAGGGTGCCGTAAAGCGCGGATGTCGTAAAAGGTGCCGTAAAGCGCGACTGTCGCAAAAGGTGCAGTAAAGCGCGACTGTCGTAAACGGTGCCGTAAAGCGCGACTGTCGTAAAAGGTGCCGTAAAGCAAAACTGTCGCAAAAGGTGCCGTAAAACGCGGATGTCGTAAAGCGGCCGTAAAGCGCGGATGTCGTAAAAGGTGCCGTAAATCGCGGATGTCGTAAAGCGGCCGTAAAGTGCGACTGTCGTAAAAGGTGCCGTAAAGCGCGGCTGTCGTAAAAGGTGCCGTAAAGCGCGGATGTCGTAAAAGGTGCCGTAAAGCGCGACTGTCGCAAAAGGTGCCGTAAAGCAAAACTGTCGCAAAAGGTGCCGTAAAGCGCGGATGTCGTAAAGCGGCCGTAAAGCGCGGATGTCGTAAAAGGTGCCGTAAAGCGCGGATGTCGTAAAAGGTGCCGTAAAGTGCGACTGTCGTAAACGGTGCCGTAAAGCGCGACTGTCGTAAAAGGTGCCGTAAAGCGCGGATGTCGTAAAAGGTGCCGTAAAGCGCGGATGTCGTAAAACTGCCGTAAAGCGCGACTGTCGTAAAATGTGCCGTAAAGCAGAAGTGTCGCAAAATTGCCGTAAAGCGCGACTGTCGTAAAAGGTGCCGTAAAGCAAAACTGTCGTAAAAGGTGCCGTAAAGCGCGACTGTCGTAAAGCGGCCGTAAAGCGAAACTGTCGCAAACGGGGCCGTAAAGCGCGACTGTCACAAAAAGTTCATTTTACGACACTTTTACGACAGTGGCGCTTTACGGCACTGCCTTTTATGGAACTTTTATGGTATTTTACAGCACTTTATGGATTTTATTTTGTTTTTTATTAATTTTTAATTAATTTAATTTTAAAAATTTTTTAAATTTAATTTTTATTTTGAATTTTTCTAATTTTAAAGCTTTTTATTTTATTTTAAGCTTTTTAGTTTTTTCTTTTTTTAAAGCTTTTTTCTTTATTGTTTTATTTTTTTATTTAATTTTTAGTTTTAATTTTTCTATTTTTAAAGAATTTATTTTATTTTTTTATTTTTATTTTTATCTTAATTTTTAGTTTTGATTTTTTAATTTTAAAAGCATTTATTTTATTTTTTACTTTTTATTTAATTTTTATTTTTGATTTTTCTATTTTTAAAGTTTTTTATTTTTTTATTTTTATTAAGGTTTTATTTTTAATTTTTTTATTTTTCAAGCATTTATTTTTTTAATTTTATTTTTTATTTCATTTTTAGTTTTCATTTTTTATTTCTAAATTATTTTATTTTTTTAATTTCATTTTTTATTTCATTTTTATTTTTGCTTTATCTATTTCTAAAGCATTTATTTTTTTAATTTAATTTTTAGTTTTTATTTTTTTATTTTTAAAGCATTTATTTTATTTTTTACTTTTTATTTAATTTTTATTTTTGATTTTTCTATTTTTTTTAATTTTTTTAATTTTATTTTTATTTAATTTTTATTTTTAATTTTTTATTTTTAAAGCATTTATTTTTTTAATTTTATTTTTTATTTCATTTTTAGTTTTGATGTTTTTATTTCTAAACTAGTTTATTTTTTAATTTTTTTATTTCTTTTTTTTGCTTTATCTATTTTTAAAGCATTTATTTTAATTTATTTTTTCTTTAGTTCTTAGTTTTGATTTTTTTATTTTAAAAGCATTTATTTTATTTTTTACTTTTTATTTAATTTTTATTTTTGATTTTTCTATTTTTTTATTGTTCAATTTTATATTTTATTTAATCTTTATTTTTTTAAAGCATTTATGTTTTTAATTTTATTTTTTATTTCATTTTTACTTTTCATTTTTTATTTCTAAACTATTTATTTTAATTTTTAATTTTATTTTTTATTTCATTTTTATTTTTTGCTTTTTCCATTTTTAAAGCATTTATTTTATTTTTTTTAATTTTATTTTTTATTTAATTTTTAGTTTTGGTCTTTCTATTTTTAAAGCATTTGTTTTAATTTTATTTTTTATTTAATTTTTATTTCTGATCTTTCTATTTTTAAAGCTTTTTTTATTTTTTATTTAATTTTTAGTTTTATTTTTTTTATTTTTAAAGCATTTTTTTTTTAAATTTTATTTTTTATTTAATTTTTAGTTTTGGTCTTTCTATTTTTAAAGCATTTGTTTTAATTTTATTTTTTATTTAATTTTTATTTCTGATCTTTCTATTTTTAAAGCTTTTTTTATTTTTTATTTAATTTTTAGTTTTTTTATTTTTAAAGCATTTATTTTTTTTTTTAATTTTATTTTTTATTTAATTTTTAGTTTTGGTCTTTCTATTTTTAAAGCATTTGTTTTAATTTTATTTTTTATTTAATTTTTATTTCTGATCTTTCTATTTTTAAAGCTTTTTTTATTTTTTATTTAATTTTTAGGTTTTTTTATTTTTAAAGCATTTATTTTATTTTTTAATTTTATTTTTTATTTTTTTATTTTTTGCTTTTTCTATTTTTAAAGCATTTATTTTATTTTTTAAATTTTATTTTTTATTTATTTTTAGCTTTGATTTTTCTATTTTTAAAGCATTTATCTTTTTAATTTCATTTTTATTTTTTAGTTTTAATTTTTCTTTTTAAAGCATTTATTTTTTTAATTTTTTTTAATTTTTAGTTTTAATTTTCTATTTTTAAAGCATTTATTTTTTAATTTTTTTAATTTTTAGTTTTAATTTTTCTATTTTTAAAGCATTTTTATTTTTTAAATTTTCTATTTTATTTCTTTTTTTATTTTCCCATTTTTAGAGCATTTATTTTATTTTTTAATTTTATTTTTTATTTTATTTTTATTTTTAATTTTTCTATTTATACAGTTTTTTATTTTATTTGGTGCTGGTGATTGTGGTGGTGTTTGAGGGCCTTGCAGTTACCCCCATTAATAGGCAGAGATGATGTTTGGAGGCCACAGTGTTACAGGTAGGGGTTAAACAGTTTTTTAGGGTCTTTCAGCTGATTTTTAGGGATATTTTAGGGGCTTTTCTTGCAGGAGTTTTTTAGCAATTCTCTGGAAATGTTTAGGATACCTTTAGGGCTTTTTCATGCCTTTTAAAATAATTTTTAGGGTGTTTTAATGACTGTTTTACCGGGGCGCCCCAGCCACCCAAGGCACCCCGTGCCGGTGCCGCGGCGCCCCAGCCCCGCCTCCCGTCAGCACCGCCCGTGCTCGCTTCCCCTCTCCTGCCGCCGCCGCTGCATGGCGGGCCGAGCCGCGCCTTCCCCACCGCACCCTCCTGCAGCCACGGGCGTCCCGGCGTTCCCTTCCGCAGCCGCGTTCCCGTTCCCGCAGCTCCGCCGCCTCCCGCACCCCCCGGCCCGCCCGCCGCCATTATCCCCCCCCGCGCCGCCCTAGTGACGGAACCCACGCATGCGCAGTTGCTACAACCCCAGCACCAGTGATATCACTCCGCGCCGACTCATCCAACCACAGCGCTGCTTCCGGGATCAGCCGCACGCATGCGCAGTTCTATCTCCACGGCACCGCGCCACCCCCCCGCTGCTTTCGCCGCAGCTATGGCGCAGCCCGGTCCCGGTTCGAGCCGCTGCGTGCCGCTGTCCGGCCACAGCCGGCATCCCTGTGCCCTGTCACGCCGCTTCCGCCGCCACCGGGTCCGTACACGGCAGCACAGCAGGCGAAAACTGCAGCGGCTCGCGTGTATCCTTCCGCGTCCCTGCCTCTGCCGGATCTCTCTCGGCCGCATCACCGAGAGATCCCTCCGCAGGGCGGGACGCTGCACAACCGATCCCTGATATCCCTCCGCGTTTTCGCCTTCCGCACTCATAGCACCGAGCGGGACTACTTTGTGTCACGATTCGTCCGCACCGCCGCATCCCCGCACACAAACCGTGCAACGAGGAGGAGGAGGCTGGAATATGACAGCTGCTTTAATAAATACAGGACAGACAGAGAATTATTTCGCCCCTGAAAATGCCGACCCTTTGATCCCAGCACAAAAGATTTTCGAAAAAGAACTGTTCCCAAATAGCTCCAGAGTCCCCCCAGTGTTTGGGACAGATTTCTCGACCCAAAATGAGACATACTAAACCCTGAAAATTCGCCAGCATTAATCCCAAAATTAGAAAACTCACAAAAATCTTTTGATCATTTTCAATGAACAGACTGGCACGAAGTCAGACACCAGATTTGCAAAAAAGAAATTCTAAATCCTTCAGCTATGCCTGTGCCATTCAGCCAGCAAGCCGGTGGTCCTAGAACATGGGTGGCCGTCCCACCTCATGAGATAAAAGAATTGCAAAAAGCAAAAAGGGACGGTGGCATCTGCTGCCCATATTTTAAGCAACTGCTGGAAAGCACCCTGGAAGGACAAACCCACCAAATGACTGTAAAAATCCTGCTGGTGTAATTCTCACAGCCTCAAAATGTGGGAATTCAAATGGAAAAGACTGCTCACAGGGGTACAAGCCACTTATAGACAGAGTACTGACACAAACCCTCGTACCCTTGTCATGTCTAAGCTGACTGGTGACCCTCCTGATGATCAGAATGATAATCGAGTGAATTTACCCAAACCAGCGTTAGATGACATGAAAAAGATGGCTCTTTTTGCAAACTCAGCCTGCAGGAAGTTTTGAAAAAGCCTAAAATCTGATTAGCCAAGACTTGTCCTCGATGCTGAGGACAAGTAAAACCATTTACTACATTTGTGGACCGGGTAATGCAAGCAGCAGAAAGACAACGAAGCTGTGAAAAATCCGTGTATTTTATGATTGGCTTTTTGCAAATATTAAAATGAATATTATATGTGTTGTGTTAGAAAAAAATGCTGTATTAGTTTTCTTAAGTACTGTGTTAAATATAGTTTTGGGTTATAAAAGTTGTTAAAACAGAAACGATGCTATGTAGGAGACTTTTTTTAAAAAGAAAGGACTCACAGTGAGATAGCAGCCACAGGACACCTGAATCTTTCAGAGAAAAAGAATTTATTGCTCTCTTATCAGAAGAAATGAACTTTTTCCTGCCTCAAAGGTGCTGTTAGGATTTGGAGGAAGAAGTTGATGATGACCAGACAGAATCCTGTGTTTGAATGGAATTTATGCATCATGTATGAAGTGCATGAATGTGCAACAGGCTATTATTTTTAAGAGTTAATCCTTTGTTAACTGTGTTCTTTTTCGGGCTTGTGCTGCCCAGAAAAAGGTACCATAACTCTTTGTCTTTATTGTCTCACATTGTCCTAATTCAACTTGTCCAAATTATCATTACTCTAATTGTATTACTATTTTTATAATAGTACTATTATAAAAATAGTAATACAAAAAATAGTAAATACAGTAGTATTTACTATTGTAAATAGTAAATATAATAGTAAATATAATAGTAAATATAATAGTACTATTATAAAAATAGTAATACAAAAAATACAAAAAATAGTACTATTACTATTTTTATAATAGTACTATTAAACTTTTAAAACGTTGAAAACAAGCGATTGGTGTTTTTAGCAGCAGTGATGATATAGCTCGCCCAATAATGATACAGGACAATATTGAAAATAATGCCAATGCAGCCCTCAGCTGCATCCACTGCCTAGGGTTAGGCTTAGGGTTACACCTCAGGTACATTTAGAGCTCTTTTAGGACTATTTAAGGTACTTTTAGGGAATTTTAAAGGTCTTTTGGGGATTTTTAGGGGCATTTCAGGGTTGGTTTTATAGCTAGAGTATTTTTAGTGTGTTTTAAGGATATTCTGAGGCTATTTTTAGGTTTAGGTGGGGGTTTTAGGGCACTTTGAAAATTAGGGGCTTTTTTAGGGAATTTCTGGGGGTTTTTTCGGGTCCTTTCAGGGCATGACAGAGGCTGAGGGGCGATGTGGGGGTTTGAGGGTGACAGAGGCTGGGGGCTGCGTCCCCCAAATCCCGGGAGTCCCCGCAGCGCTGACGCCCCCCCATACCTAACAGCGCCCCGCGCATGCGCACAAAAGCGCGCGTGGCCGAGCGCGGACTACGACTCCCGTGCTGCCCCGCGCGCGGGCCGGCGCGCTGATTGGACGCCGGGGGGCGGTGCCGCGCGCTGATTGGCTGCGACCGAGGTTTGAACAGGCGGAAGGCGGCGGAGCAGCAGCGCAGCGTGAGCGGGGGGGCGGCCCGGGGGGGGGATTTTGGAGCAATTTGGGGGTCCCGGGGGGGAATTTTGGGGGCTGGGACCCCCTCAGGGAGCTGGGGAGGGCCGGAGGGGCCCGGCGAGGAGGGGGAGAGGCAGAGGCAGAGCTGCGGGTGAGGAGAGGGGGGGTGGAGGCCGCGGGAGGCCTGAGGGAGTGGGGGGGTCCAGGCCTCTATGGGGGTGGAAATGGGGCTGGGGGTGTCAGAAAGTGGGGCCGGGGGCTGTGAGACTTGGCTGGGGGGGATCTGATCCCTTAAGGGGGCTGGGGAGTGGGGCTGGGGGCTTGGGGGGGGGAAAAGGATGGGGCTGGGGGTCCCTGGGGTGTCAGGAATTGGGGCTGGGGGCGCTCTGGGGCACTGAGGGGGCCAAGAAATGGGGCTGGGGGGGCTCTGCAGGTTTGGGGATCTGGGGGGTTTGGGAGTTCTGGGGGTCCCACACCTCCCCTTGCCTCCCCCAGCCCCACATCACAAGAAGCCCCTCAGGAGAAGCCCCCGGGATGGCCGGGAAGGATGAAAATGATGGGAAAGATGGAAAGGATGAAAATGATGGGAAAGACGGAAAGGATGGAAGCACGGACGGCTGGGCCGGCATCGAGGAGCGCCTGGAGAAGATCAGGGTGAGCAGGGGAGGGCTGGGCTCGGATCCCTCCTTTCTTCAGGAAAACCTCGGGATCTGGGGCTCTGATCCCTCTTTTCCTCGGGAAAACCTCGGGGTCTGGTGGGGTCTGGGATCTGGTCCCTCCTTTCCTCACAGCAACCTTGGGATCCTTCTGGGGAGATCTGTGGGGAATTCTGGGCTGGGGTCTGACTCCTTTACCCAGGAAAACCTCTGGATCCCACTGGAGCTGGTTCTGCCTCCTTCAACCCTCAGGGGCTCTGTCCTGACCCCAAATCCTTCTTTTCCCAGGAAATGCCCCTCAAGGGGCTCTGTCCTGACCCCAAACCACTCTTTCCCTGGGAAACAATACTTGAGGGGTTCTGTTCTGACCCCAAATCCCTCTTTCCCCCAGGAAATGGCTCTGTCCTGACCCCAAATCCCTTTTTTTCCTAAGAAATGACCCCTACTCTGATCCCGAATCCCCCTTTTCCCAGGAAATGCATCTCAAGGGTCTCTGTCCTGACTCCAAATCTCCTTTTCCCAGGAAACATCCCCTGCTCTGATCCTAAATCCCTCTTTTCCCAGGAAACAACCCTTGAGGAGCTCTGCTCTGATCCCAAATCCCTCTTTCACCCACAAAATGTCCCTGAGGGTCTCTGCCCTGACCCCAATCCCTCTTTTCCCAGGAAATGCATCTCCAGGGTCTCTGCCCTGACCCAATCCCCCTTTTCCCAGGAAATGCATCTCAGGTGTCTCTCCCCTGACCCCAATCCCCTCTTTTCCCAGGAAATGCATCTCCAGGGTCTTTCCCCTAACCCAAATCCCCTCTTTTCCCAGGAAATGCCTCTCAAGGGTCTCTGCCCTGACCCCAATCCCCTCTTTTCCCAGGAAATGCATCTCCAGGGTCTCTCCCCTGACCCAATCCCCTCTTTTCCCAGGAAATGCCTCTCCAGGGTCTCTCCCCTGACCCAATCCCCTCTTTCCCCCAGGAAATGCCTCTCAAGAGTCTCTCCCCTGACCCCAACCCCTCTTTTCCCAGGAAATGCATCTCCAGTGTCTCTGCCCTGACCCAATCCCCTCTTTCCCCCAGGAAATGCATCTCAAGGGTCTCTCCCCTAACCCAAATCCCCTCTTTCACCCATGAAATGCCCCTGAGGGTCTCTCCCCTGACCCAATCCCTCTTTCCCCCAGGAAATGCCTCTCCAGGGTCTCTCCCCTGACCCCAATCCCCTCTTTTCCCAGGAAATGCCTCTCAAGGGTTTCTCCCCTGACCCCAATCCCCTCTTTTCCCAGGAAATGCCTCTCAAGGGTCTCTCCCCTGACCCAATCCCCTCTTTTCCCAGGAAATGCCTCTGAGGGTCTCTGCCCTGACCCCAACCCCTCTTTTCCCAGGAAATGCCTCTCAAGGGTCTCTCCCCTAACCCAAATCCCCTCTTTCCCCCAGGAAATGCCTCTCCAGTGTCTCTCCCCTGACCCAATCCCCTCTTTCCCCCAGGAAAGCCTCCGGGCCCCCTCGGCCCCTCTGTCCCGCCGTGTCCGTGCCTGTGACCGCACCCTGCGCTCCTGCGCGGCCGAGCTGGCCCGGCCCGGCGGGCGCCCGGCCCAGGGCTCCCAGCTGCTGGCGCTGGCCCTGGAGGCCGCCCAGCTCTACCTGAGCCTGCAGCCCGAGCCCCCGGCGCTGTACCTGGAGAAGATCCTGTTCCACGTGCTCCGGAACGCCGCGCCGTGGGCGGGACCGAGCGCCTGGAGCGTGGCCGAGCTGCTGCGGGCGCGGCTGCAGCGCGGCGGTGGTGGCAGCGACTGGGCCGCCGTCACCTCCGGAGCTTTCGGGGTGCTCTGGAAAGCTGCAGCTGCTCTGGCCGGGCCAGAACGGCCACGGGAGGAGGGCAGGGCGGTGCTGACGGCCAGGATCCGTGCCCTGCGCTTCCTGCTGCTGCTGGAATCGCGGGATCAGCGGGAATCCTCGCCTCGGGAATCCTTCCAGCCGCCCTTCTTCACCTCGCAGACCGCCCAGCACGCCGCGGCCGCCGCCGCTCTCTACGAGGCTCAGAGGGCTCCGTGCCCGCTCTTCGTGGCCAAACAGCTCCAGGAGTTGCTGCTGGACGCTCTGAGGGATGAATCCCCACGGCCTCCAGGCCTCCAGCATTGCCTGTGCTTCCTGGAGCTCACCCTGGAGCGCTGCCGCCACCTCTGCAAAGCCCGGCGGCCCCGCGACGCTCTGGAGGCCCTGGAAGATTCCAGAACCTTCCTGGGGGCAGCTGGGAGTTCCCTGGCAGCCCCTCTGGAGCTGCTGGAAGCCGGCATCCAGCTCAGCCGGGCTCTGCTGGCCAAGGCCGCGGGCGCCGCGGGGCCGGCCCTGAGGCGGGCGGGAGCGGCGCTGGCGGCGGAATGTTCCGGAAGGGTCCTGCGGGCGCAGCTGGAGAGCTCCCAGTTCGTGCTGGCCCAGCTCGGGGAGGCGCTCAGGAGGAGCCGGGAGCTGCCCCTCGGCCTCCGGGAGCTCCCCGGCATCTGCGGCTTCTGCCAGGCCCACGGGCGGGCGCTGCGGCGGCTGCTGGCCCAGGTGAGGAGGAGGAGGAGGAGGAGGAGGAAGAGGAGCTCCAGGATGGATCCCTCGGGGTCACCCCGTGCTGCTCCCAGCCCTGCCAGCAGCTCCTGGAGCTTGGGGAGTCCCAAATCCCACTTTCCTCCATGCCAGCAGCAGCTCCTGGAGCTCCTGAGCCCCTTCCTCCTGTTTTTCCCCTTCCCTGCCCTTCCTGGTCCCCAAATCCCACTTTTCCCTTTTCCTGGACCCCAAATCCCACTTTTCCTTTTTCCTGGACCCCAAATCCCACTTTTCCTTTTTCCTCGACCCCAAATCCCACTTTTCCTTTTTCCTGGACCCCAAATCCCACTTTTCCTTTTCCTGGACCCCAAATCCCGCTTTTCCCTTTTCCTGGACCCCAAATCCCACTTTTCCTTTTTTCCTGGACCCCAAATCCCACTTTTCCTTTTTTCCTGGACCCCAAATCCCACTTTTCCTTTTTTCCTCGACCCCAAATCCCACTTTTCCTTTTTCCTGGACCCCAAATCCCACTTTTCCTTTTTTCCTGGACCCCAAATCCCACTTTTCCTTTTTTCCTGGACCCCAAATCCCACTTTTCCTTTTTCCTGGACCCCAAATCCCACTTTTCCTTTTTCCCTGCCCTTCCTAGGTCCATCCTCATCTTCAGCAGAAGCTCCTAAAGCTCCTGGACCCCCAAATCCCATTTTCCCCATTCCCAGCTCCATTCCCTGACCCCATTCCCAGCTCCACCCCGCCATTCCCAAATCCCATTTTTCCCATTCTCAAATCCCGTTTTCCCCATTCCCAGGTCCCTCCCAGCATTCCCAAATCCCATTTTTCCCATTCCCAGCTCCATTCCCTATGCCCAGCTCTACCCCCTCATTCCCAAATCCCATTTTCCTCATTCCCAGCTCCTTCCCAGCATTCCCAAATCCCATTTTCCCATTCCCAGGTCCATCCCAGCATTCCCAAATCCCATTTTCCCCATTCCCAGCTCCTTCCCAGCATTCCCAAATCCCATTTTTCCCATTCCCAAATCTCATTTTCCCCATTCCCAGCTCCTTCCCAGCATTCCAAAATCCCATTTTTCCCATTCCCAGCTTCATTCCCTATGCCCAGCTCTACCCCCTCATTCCCAAATCCCATTTTCCCATTCCCAAATCTCATTTTCCCCATTCCCAGCTCCTTCCCAGCATTCCCAAATCCCATTTTCCCCATTCCCAGCTCCACCCCACCATTCCCAAATCCCATTTCCCCATTCCCAAATCCCATTTTCCCCATTCCCAGGTCCCTCCCAGCATTCCCAAATCCCATTTTCCCCATTCCCAAATCCCATTTTCCCCATTCCCAGGTCCTTCCCAGCATTCCCAAATCCCATTTCCCCATTCCCAAATCCCATTTTCCCCATTCCCAGGTCCTTCCCAGCATTCCCAAATCCCATTTCCCCATTCTCAAATCTCATTTTCCCCATTCCCAGGTCCTTCCCAGCATTCCCAAATCCCATTTCCCTATTCCTAAATCCCACTTTCCCCATTCTCAGCTCTACCCCAGCATTCCCAAATCTCATTTTCCCAGTGCCATTCCCTGACCCCATTCTCAGCTCCATCACCTCATTCCCAAATCCCATTTTCCCCATTCCCAAATCCCATTTTCCCCATTCCCAAATCCCATTTTCCCCATTCCCAAATCCCATTTCCCCATTCCCAAATCCCGTTGTTCCCGTTCCCAGGTCCCTGCTGACTCCACCCGGGAGCAGGTGATGGTGAAGCAGCTGCTGTTCCAAGGCCTCCAGATCTTCTCCAACGCCATCCACGAAATATTCCAGCGCTCCCAGGCACGGATCCGGATCCCTGCGGGGCTTGGAGCCTCTCCCGTGGGATGTGGGGCTGGAATTTTGGGATTGAGATGCCCTGGGAGGGTTCTGGAAGCTTCTCCCGTGGGATGTGAGGTTGGAATTTGGGGATTGAGATGCCCTGAGGGGGTTCTGGAAGCTTCTCCCATGGGATGTGGGGTTGGAATTTTGGGGTTGAGATGCCCTGGGAGGGTTCTAGAAGCTTCTCCCATGGGATTTCGGGTTGGAATTTGGGATTGAGGGGTCCTGAGAGGGTTCTGGAAGCTTCTCCCATGGGATGTGGGGTTGGAATTTGGGGTTGAGATGCCCTGAGAGGGTTCTGGAAGCTTCTCCCATGGGATGTGGGGCTGGAATTTGGGGTTGAGATGCCCTGAGGGGGTTCTGGAAGCTTCTCCCATGGGATTTCAGGTTGGAATTTGGGGTTGAGATGCCCTGAGAGGGTTCTAGAAGCTTCTCCCATGGGATGTGGGGTTGGAATTTGGGGATTGAGATGCCCTGAGGGGGTTCTGGAAGCTTCTCCTGTGGGATGTGAGGCTGGAATTTGGGGATTGAGGGGTCCTGAGAGGGTTCTGGAAGCTTCTGCCATGGGATGTGGGGTTGGAATTTGGGGTTGAGGGGTCCTGAGAGGGTTCTGGAAGCTTCTCCCATGGGATGTGGGGTTGGAATTTGGGTTTGAGATGCCCTGAGAGGGTTCTGGAAGCTTCTCCCATGGGATTTCGGGTTGGAATTTGGGATTGAGATGCCCTGAGAGGGTTCTGGAAGCTTCTCCCGTGGGATGTGGGGTTGGAATTTTGGGATTGAGATGCCCTGAGAGGGTTCTGGAAGCTTCTCCCGTGGGATGTGGGGCTGGAATTTGGGATTGAGGGGTCCTGAGGGGGTTCTGGAAGCTTCTCCCATGGGATGTGGGGTTGGAATTTTGGGATTGAGATGCCCTGAGAGGGTTCTGGAAGCTTCTCCCGTGGGATGTGGGGTTGGAATTTGGGGTTGAGGGTCCTGCAGTGTCCCCTGTGGCTCTGGGGCCCCGGCTGACCCCCGGTGTCCCCACAGCCCTCGGAGTGGCCGGAGCTGTCCCAGGTGACCACGAGCTGTGTCCAGAGCGTCACCTGGATGCTGCAGGGGCTGCAGGGGCTGCCCGAGGCCGAGAGGGGCAAATTCCTGGATGTCACCGGTCAGTGCCACCCCCTGTGTCCCCAGTGGTCAGTGCCACCTCCTGTGTGTGTCCCCATCCCCAGTGGTCAGTGCCACCCCAGGGCCCTGTGTCCCCAGTGGTCAGTGTCACCCCAGGGCTCTGTGTCCCCATCCCCAGTGGTCAGTGCCACCCCAGGGCTCCGTGTCCCCATCCCCAGTGGTCAGTGCCACCCCAGGGCTCTGTGTCCCCATCCCTGCTGTCCACGGGGTCACCCCGTGTCCGGGGGGTTGGGGTCAGTTCCTCACAAGGAGCGGTCACTGCAGTGTCCCCTCCCTGTCCCGTTGGTCACTTTGTCCCCTCCGGGCACAGCTGTGGTCACCTCCCGCCTGGGCCAGGCCCTGCAGAGCCGGAACCTTCCGGAAGCGGCCGGAGCCGTGTGCGAGCCCCTGTGCCGGGCAGTGCTGGCTGAGCAGGGCTACAGCTGGGCTGGAGTCACCCCAGAGCGGGTACTGGGGGCACTGGGAGCACTGGGATGGGCACTGGGGGCACTGGGAGCACTGGGATGGGCACTGGGAGCACTGGGATGGGCACTGGGGGCACTGGGATGGGTACTGGGAGCACTGGGATGGGCACTGGGATGGGCACTGGGAGCACTGGGATGGGTACTGGGAGCACTGGGGTGGGTACTGGGATGGGCACTGGGAGCACTGGGATGGGCACTGGGGGCACTGGGATGGGTACTGGGGGCATTGGGAGCACTGGGATGGGGCACTGGGAGCACTGGGATGGGTAGTGGGAGCACTGGGATGGGCACTGGGATGGGTACTGGGAGCACTGGGATGGGCACTGGGAGCACTGGGATAGAGGGTACTGGGATGGGCACTGGGATGGGTACTGGGAGCACTGGGATGGGCACTGGGATGGGTACTGGGGGCACTGGGATGGGCACTGGGGGCACTGGGAGCACTGGGCACACTGGGATCACTGGGGATACTGGGACCCCGGCACACTGGGCACACTGGGGATACTGGGACCCCTGGCACACTGGGGATACTGGGATCACTGGGGATACTGGGACCCCTGGCACACTGGGACCCCTGGCACACTGGGATCACTGGGGATACTGGGACCCCGGCACACTGGGCACACTGGGGATACTGGGATCCCTGGCACACTGGGACCCCTGGCACACTGGGGATACTGGGATCACTGGGGATACTGGGACCCCTGGCACACTGGGACCCCTGGCACACTGGGCACACTGGGGATACTGGGACCCCTGGGGATACTGGGACCCCTGGGGATACTGGGACCCCTGGCACACTGGGCACACTGGGGATACTGGGATCCCTGGCACACTGGGGATACTGGGACCCCTGGGCACACTGGGCACACTGGGGATACTGGGACCCCTGGGCACACTGGGGATACTGGGACCCCTGGGCACACTGGGCACACTGGGGATACTGGGATCCCTGGGCACACTGGGGATACTGGGATCCCTGGCACACTGGGATCACTGGGGATACTGGGATCCCTGGCACACTGGGGATACTGGGATCACTGGCACACTGGGATCCCTGGGCACACTGGGGATACTGGGACCCCTGGGCACACTGGGGATACTGGGATCCCTGGGCACACTGGGACCCCTAAGGACCCCTGGGCACCCCCTCTCTGGCAGCTCCACAGGTGCTTCCGGCTGCAGGTGGAGAGCTGGCGCTGCCGGGGGCGCCCGGAGCGGGCGCTGGACGCGCTGGCACAGTGGCTGCTGGCCCTGGGGACACATCCCCGGGGCTTGGGGACACATCCCTGGGCCTTGGGGACACGTTCCCAGCCCAGCCCGGGCCACCCCGGCTCCCTGGTGGCCGAGCTGGTGGCGCTCTGGGCCAGGATCAAGACGGAGGCGGCCAAGCAGGGAGCGGAGGAGCTGAGGCTGAGGTGATTTGGGATCAGGGATTGGGGTGGGGGATCAGGGGATGAGGGTATGGGATCAGGGAATGGGGATTTGGGATCGGGGTTTGGGATCAGGGAATTGGGGGTTTGGGATCGGGGAATTGGGGATCAGGGAATGGGGTATGGGATCAGGGAATGGGGATTTGGGTTTGGAGTTTGGGGATTTGGGATCAGGGTTTGGGATCGGGGAATTGAGGATCAGGGAATGGGGATTTGGGATCGGGGTTTGGAATCGGGGAATTGGGGGTTTGGGATGAAGAATTAGGGGTTTGGGATCGGGGAATTGGGGATCAGGGAATGGGGATTTGGGTTTGAAGTTTGGGGATTTGGGATCGGGGTTTGGGATCGGGGAATTGGGGTTTTGGGATTGGGGAATTGGGGATCAGGGAATGGGGATTTGGGTTTGGGGATTTGGGATCGGGGTTTGGGATCAGGGAATTGGGGATCAGGGAATGGGGGTATGGGATCAGGGAATGGGGATTTGGGTTTGAAGTTTGGGGATCAGGGAATTGGGGGTTCGGGATTGGGGAATTGGGGATCAGGGAATGGAGATTTCGGTTTGAAGTCTGGGGATTTGAGTTTGAAGTTTGGGGATTTGGGATCGGGGAATTGGGGATGAGGGAATGGGGGTATGGGATCAGGGAATGGGGATTTGGGATTAGGGGTATGGGATCAGGGAATGGGGATTTGGGATTAGGGGTTTGGGATCAGGGAATGGGATGGGGGATTGGAATGAGGGAGCGGGAAGAGGGGATTGGGATGGGGAGAATGGAGTGGGGGGATTGGGATTGGGATGGGCTGGGATGGGGGAACGGGATTGGAATGGGGTAAGAGGGATGGGATGGGATGGGATGGGATAGGGGAATGGGATGGGATGGGATGGGGGCATTGGGAGTGGAATGGGATGGGAGAATGGAGTAGGAGGGATGGGATTGGGAGGGAGCAATCAGGAGCCCCCTGGGATGGGTTGGAGCTGCCTCCCCTGCCATCGCCCCATGCCAACCCCACTGTTTGCTCCCGTGATCCCATTGCCAGGACCCTGCGGGACGCCCTGGAGTCCCAGTCCCGGTGCCACCGCCAGCCCCTGTGTGGGGACACCCTGCTGCTGCTGCTGCTGGCCGAGCTCCAGGCCTACAAATCCCTGCGGGGCCCCACGGGGCCCGAGCGCTACAACGTCCTGTGCGACCTGCTGGGGCTCTGGGACCCCGAGGGCGCCTGGCACCCCCCGGGAGCGCCAGACCCCGAACGGGACCCCCTGGGAGCGCTGGACCCCGAACGGGACCCCCCGGGAGCGCCGGACCCCAAACGGGACCCTCCGGGAGCACCAGACCCCGAACGGGACCCCCTGGGAGCGCTGGACCCCGAACGGGACCCCCCGGGAGCGCCGGACCCCGAACGGGACCCTCCGGGAGCACCAGACCCCGAACGGGACCCCCCGGGAACGCTGGACCCTGAATGGGACCCCCCGGGAATGCTGGACCCCGAACGGGACCCCCTGGGAACGCTGGACCCCGAACGGAGCCTGCCCAGGGCGGTGGCGCTGCTGGAGCTGGGACAGGTCCTGTGCAGCCACAGCTTCAGCGCCCACACCGACTGGTGGGTGCTGATCCCAACCCTGATCCTGATCCTGACCCTAATCCTGGTCCTGATCCCAATCCTGATCCTGATCCCAATCCTTCATCCTAACCCTGGTCCTGATCCCAGCCCTTCATCCTAACCCTGATCCCAATCCTGGTCCTGATCCCAATCCTGATCCTGATCCCAATCCTTCATCCTAACCCTAATCCCAATCCTGGTCCTGATCCCAACTCTGATCCCAATCCTTCATCCTAACCCTGATCCCAATCCCGATCCTGATCCCAACTCTGATCCTGATCCCAACCCAGGCCCTGTGCAGCCACAGCTTCAGTACCCACGGACTGGTGGGTCCTGATCCTGATCCCAATCCTTCATCCTAACCCTGGTCCTGATCCCAGTCCTGGTCCTGATCCCAATCCTGATCCTGATCCCAATCCTTCATCCTAACCCTGATCCTGATCCCAGTCCTGGTCCTGATCCCAATCCTGATCCTGATCCCAATCCTTCATCCTAACCCTGATCCCAACCCTGATCCTGATCCCAATCCTTCATCCTAACCCTGATCCCAACCCTGATCCCGATCCCAATCCTGGTCCTGTGCAACCACAGCTTCAGTGCCCACACAGACTGGTGGGTGCTGAGCCTGATCCTGAGCCCAGTCCTGATCCCAACCCTGATCCCAACCCTGATCCCAATCCTGATCCCGATCCCAATCCTCCATCCTAACCCTGATCCCAACCCTGATCCTGATCCCAATCCTCCATCCCAGTCCTGATCCTGATCCCAGTCCTGATCCCATTTCTCCACCCTGGTTTTCCATCCCAGTCCTGATCCCACCCCTGATCCCAGTCCCTCATCAGCCCCAATCCCATTCCTCCATCCCAGTCCTGATCCTGATCCCAGTTCTGATCCTGATCCCAGTCTTGATCCCATTTCTCCACCCTGGTTTTCCATCCCAGTCCCGATCCCATTCCTCCCTCCAATCTCTCACCCCATTCCCCTTATCCCAAATCCTCCATCCCAATCCCCCTGTCCCATTCCCGCCATTCTGGGAGCTGTTCCCACGATTTTGGGGTCGATTCCTGGGATTTTGGGAATCCCTGTTCCCACAGCTCGGCCCTGGACGCCATCCAGGAGTCCCTGAGGCTGCTGGAGTCGTTGTCCCGGGATTCCCAAATCTGCAATTCCCAAATCCGGGATCAGCTCCTGGATGAACGCGCCCAGGCCCTGCTCTGGCTCCACATCTGCACCCTCGAGGCCCTCCTGGAAAAGGTGAATTTTCCTGGGATTTGGGGAAAATCCTGGACTTCCCTGCACATCCCAAACCCTTCCCAGGATTTTTAGGATTTTGGGACACCCGGATTTCCCAGGGTGATTTTTTTTCCTGGGATTTTGGGAAATTCTGGAGTTTCCTGGGTGCCCCAAACCCATCCCGGGGATGATTTTCCTGGAATTTTGGGGATTCCTGGAGTTCCCAGGGTGCGATTTTCCTGGGATTTTTGGGATTTTGGGGATTCCTGGAATTCCCTGGGTTCCCCAAAGCCTTCCTGGGGTGCGATTTCCCTGGGATTTTTGGGATTTTGGGGAATCCTGGAGTTCCCAATCCCTTCTCAGGATTTTGGGGAATCCTGGAGTTCCCTGGGTTCGATTTTCCCGGGATTTTGGGGATTTGGTGAATCCTGGGGTTCCCTGGGTGTGATTTTCCTGGGTTTTTTGGGATTTTGGGGAATCCTGGAGTTCCCAATCCCTCCTCAGGATTTTGGAGAATCCTGGGGTTCCCAATCCCTCCTCAGGATTTTGGGGAATCCTGGGGTTCCCTGGGTGCAATTTTCCCAGGATTTTTGGGATTTTGGAGATTCCTGGGGTTCCCTGGGTGCGATTTCCCCGGAATTTTTGGGATTTTGGCAAATCCTGGGTGCGATTTTTTTCAGGATTTTTGGGATTTTGGCGTTCCCTGGGTGCGATTTTTTTTCAGGATTTTTGGGATTTTGGCGAATCCTGGGTGCGATTTTCCCGGGATTTTTGGGATTTTGGCGTTCCCTGGGTGCGATTTTCCCGGGATTTTTGGGGCCCTGGCATTCCCTGGGTGCAATTTTCCTGGGATTTTTGGGATTTTGGCGTTCCCTGGGTGCGATTTTTTTCAGGATTTTTGGGATTTTGGCGTTCCCTGGGTGTGATTTTCCCGGGATTTTGGTGTTCCCTGGGTGCGATTTTCCCGGGATTTTTGGGATTTTGGCATTCCCTGGGTGCAATTTTCCCAGGATTTTTGGGATTTTGGCATTCCCTGGGTGCGATTTTCCCGGGATTTTTGGGGCTCCTGGCGTTCCCTGGGTGCGATGTTCCCAGGATTTTTGGGGTTCCTGGCATTCCCTGGGTGCGATTTTCCCGGGATTTTTGGGGTTCCTGGCATTCCCTGGGTGCGATTTTCCCAGGATTTTTGGGGTTCCTGGCATTCCCTGTCCTTTCCCAGAGCGTGGCCCGGGAGCGGCGCGGGCGGGGCCGGGCTCCGGGGCCGGGCTGGGATCAGGAGGAGCCCGAGGGGCAGCGGCCGGGGGCGCCCGATGGGATCCGGTGCAGCCTCAGCTCCGACCGCGGTGAGGCCGGGGGGAATGGGGGGAATGGGGGTCCTGGAAGGTTGGGAAGAGCTTTTATGGGATCCTGGCAGGTTGGGAAGGGATTTTTGGGATGAGGGAAGAGGTTTTGTGGGATGGATGAAGACCCTGGATGGGTGGGAAGGGATTTTTTTGGGACCCTGGTGGATTGGGAAGGGATTTTTGGAACCCTGATGGATTAGGAAGGGTTTTTTTGGGATCCTGATGGATTAGGAAGGGGTTTTTTGGGATCCTGATGGATTGGGAAGGGATTTTTGGAACCCTGATGGATTGGGAAGGGATTTTTGGGGCCCTGGTGGATTGGGAAGAGCCCTTCCAGCACCACTAAGGAGGTTTTGTGGGAAGCACAAGCCCCCGGCAGGGTGGGAATGACTCCCCCAGGATTATCCCAGTTTGGGAACAGCTTTGGTGTTTTGTGGGGGATCCCCCCTGATCCCCCCTGATCCCCCCTGATCCCCCCTGATCCCCCCAGCTCTGTCCAAGCCCTTGGACGAAGCCTTTTCCCTGTGGAAGAAGCTTCTGGAAGGTGCCGGAGTCCCCTCCGTGCGCAGCCCCGAGCAGACCCTGAGCTCCCTGCGGGTCCTGGCCGCGCTCTACCGGCTCCAGGACAGGGTGAGCCCCTGTGGCAGGGCGGGAGGAGGAGGAGGAGGAGGAAGGAGAGAGTTTGGGATGAGGAGGAGGAAGGAGAAGGGTTTGGGATGAAGAGGGAGGGAATTGGGGGGAAAGAGGAGGGAGGGAGTTTGGGATGAGGAGGAAGAGGGGAAAGGTTGGGGAGGATGAAGAGGAGGAAGGGAAAGAGTTTGGGATGAAGAGGGGGAAGAAGAGGGAGGGAATTTGGGATGGAGAGGAGGAAGAAGAGAGTTCTGGGATGAAGAGGACGAGGGAAAGAGTTTGGAGATGTGGGAGAGGAGGAAGGAGAGAGCTTTGGGATGAGGGGGAAGAGGAGAAAAGTTTGGGAGGATGAAGAGGGAGGGAATTTGGGATGAAGAGGAGGAAGGGATTTTGGGATGAAGAGAGAGTTTGGGATGATGAAGAGGAGGACAGGAAATTTGGGATGAAGACGAAGAGGGAGAGAGTTTGGGATGAAGAGGAGGAAGGAGAAGGGTTTGGGATGAAGAGGGAGGGAATTGGGGGGAAAGAGGAGGGAGGGAGTTTGGGATGAGGAGGAAGAGGGAAAGAGTTTGGAGATGTGGAAGAGGAGGAAGGAGAGAGTTTTGGGATGAGGAAGAGGAGGGAGGGAATTTAGTGATGAAGAGGAGGAAGGAGAGAGTTTGGGATGAGGGGGAAGAGGAGTAAAGTTTGGGAGGATGAAGAGGAGGATGGGAAAGAGTTTGGGATGAAGAGGGAGGGAATTTGGGATGATGAAGAGGAAGGGGTTTTGGGGATGAGGAGGAAGGGATTTTGGGATGAAGAGGGAGTTTGGGATGATGAAGAGGAGGGAGAGTTTTGGGGATGATGAAGAGGAGGACAGGAAATTTGGGATGAAGATGAAGAGGGAGAGAATTTGGGGTGAAGAGGACGAAGGAGAGAGTTTTGGGATGAGGAGGAGGAAGGCAGGAAGGGTTTGGGATGAGGAGGGAGGGAACTGGGGGGAAAGAGGAGGGGAGGGAGTTTGGGATGAGGAGGAAGAGGGGAAAGGTTTGGGAGGATGAAGAGGAAGGCAGAGTTTGAGATGAAGAGGAAAATTTGGGATGGAGAGGAGGAAGAAGAGGGAAGGGATTTAGGATGGAGAGGAGGAAGAAGAGGGAGGGGATTTGGGATGAAGAGGAAGAGGAGAGAGTTTGGGATGAAGAGGAAGAGGGAAAGAGTTTGGAGATGTGGAAGAGGAGGAAGGAGAGAGCTTTGGGATGAGGAAGAGGAGGGAGGGAATTTAGTGATGAAGAGGAGGAAGGAGAGAGTTTGGGATGAGGAGGAAGAGGAGAAAAGTCTGGGAGGATGAAGAGGAGGATGGGAAAGAGTTTGGGATGAAGAGGGAGGGAACTTGGGATGATGAGGAAGAAAAGGGAGGGAATTTGGGATGAAGAGGAGGAAGGGATTTTGGGATGAAGAGGGAGTTTGGGATGATGAAGAGGAGGGAGAGTTTTGGGGGTGATGAAGAGGAGGACAGGAAATTTGGGATGAAGATGAAGAGGGAGAGAGTTTGGGATGAAGAGGAGGAAGGAGAAGGGTTTGGGATGAAGAGGGAGGGAATTGGGGGGAAAGAGGAGGGGAGGGAGTTTGGGATGAGGAGGAAGAGGGGGAAGGTTTGGGAGGATGAAGAGGAAGGCAGAGTTTGAGATGAAGAGGAAAATTTGGGATGGAGAGGAGGAAGAAGAGGGAGGGGATTTAGGATGGAGAGGAGGAAGAAGAGGGAGGGAATTTGGGATGAAGAGGAAGAGGAGAGAGTTTGGGATGAGGAGGAAGAGGAGAGAGTTTGGGATGAAGAGGAAGAGGGAAAGAGTTTGGAGATGTGGAAGAGGAGGAAGGAGAGAGCTTTGGGATGAGGAAGAGGAGGGAGGGAATTTAGCGATGAAGAGGAGGAAGGAGAGAGTTTGGGATGAGGAGGGAGGGAACTTGGGATGATGAAGAGGAAGGGATTTTGGGATGAAGAGGAGGAAGGGATTTTGGGATGAAGAGAGAGTTTGGGATGATGAAGAGGAAGAGGGAAAGAGTTTGGGATAAGGAGGAAGAGGAGAGAGTTTGGGATGAGGAGGGAGGGAACTTGGGATGATGAAGAGGAAGAGGGAGGGAATTTGGGATGAAGAGGAGGGAGGGATTTTGGGATGAAGAGGGAGTTTGGGATGATGAAGAGGAAGAGAGAAAGAGTTTGGGATAAGGAGGAAGAGGGAGGGAATTTGGGATGAAGAGGAGGGAGGGATTTTGGAAGAGGAGGAAGGAGAGAGTTTTGGGATGAGGAAGAGGAGGGAGGGAATTTCGCGATGAAGAGGAGGGCGAGGTGGGAGGAAGCTTGGAGATGAGGAAGGAGAGAGTTTGGGGTGAAGAGGAAGAGGGAGGGAATTTGGGATGAAGAGGAGATGAAGGAATGAGGAGGAGAAAGGGCGGATTCGGGATGAGGAGGAGAAAGGGGGCAAACCCTGGGCTGAGGAAGGGCAGGGCGAGGTCGTGGCCGCGGTTTTTGGGGTTCACCCGCGGTTTTTGGGGTTCACCCGCGGTTTTTGGGGTTCACCCGCTGTTTTTGGGGTTCACGCGCGGTTTTTGGGGTTCACCCGTGGTTTTTGGGGTTCACCCGTGGTTTTTGGGGTTCACACGTGGTTTTTGGGGTTCACCCGTGGTTTTTGGGGTTCTCCCCAGCCCCTCCAGGCCCTGGAGAGTTTCCTGCTGCTGCTCTCGCTGTGCCAGAGGCTCGGGGACGCCCTGGGGGCGGCCGAAGCCCTGAGCCAGATCAGCCGCGTCCTCCTGCAGCTGCAGAGCCCCGGGCACGCCCAGGTACTGCCAGGGAAATCCTGGGAATGGAATGGGAATGGACTGGGAATGGCCTGGGAAATCCAGGGAATGGAATGGGAATGGCCTGGGAAATCCAGGGAATGGAATGGGAATGGCCTGGGAAATCCAGGGAATGGAATGGGAATGGACTGGGAAAATGGGAATGGACTGGGAAATCCAGGGAATGGCCTGGGGAAATGGGAATGGCCTGGGGAAACCGGGAATGGCCTGGGAAAATGGGAATGGACTGGGAATGGCCTGGGAAATCCAGAGAATGGCCTGGGAAAAATGGGAATGGAATGGGAATGGGCTGGGGAAACTGGGAATGGCCTGGGAAAATGGGAATGGACTGGGAATAATGGGAATGGCCTGGGAAATCCAGGGAATGGCCTGGGAAAAACGGGAATGGCCTGGGAATGGCCTGGGAAAAACAGGAGTGTCCTGGGAAAACTGGGAATGTCCTGGGAAACCTGGGAACCTGGGAAACCTGGGAATGTCCTGCCCAAATCCAGGGAAATCCAGGGAAACCAGGGAATGTCCTCCCCAAATCCTGGGAAACTGCGGGAATCCCAAAAATCCCAGGACGCCCGTTGGGTTTGGGACACCTTGGGAACTGCGGGTGTCCAAAAGTCCTGGGGAAATCCCAAGAATTCCTGGGGAAATCCCAAGAATTCCGGGGAAATCCCAAAAATCCCGGGAAAATCCCCCCCCAGGATGGGGTTAGGGGGTGCTGGTGCCGATCCAGGCGTGGCATTCCCAGGTTTTCCTGGAGGAGCTGGAATTGTGCCTGGGGGAGGACGAGGGCTCCGAGGATTCCCGGCTGCTCCTGCGCCATTCCCGGCTCCTGCTGCGCAGCCACCTCTGCTGCCTCCAGAAAAAGGCAAAAAATGGGGATTCTCCTAAAAAAAAAACCCAAACAAATCGGCAGTTTTGGGGTGGGGGATTGGGTGATCCCAAATCCTGGCAGGGCAGGGCGTGGTCCTGCTGCTGGAAGGGAATTGGGATGGGATAAAAGGACCAGGACTGGGTGGGATTGGGATGGGATCACCCCCTGTGATCCCAAATCCCTTTTTTTCCCCTTTTTTTCCCCTTTTTTCCCCTTTTTTCCCCTTTTTTTTCCCCTTTTTTCCCCCCCTTTTCCCCCCTTTTTTCCCCCTTCTTTTCCCATTCTTTTCCCATTCTTTTCCCATTCTTTCCCCATTTTTTCCCCATTTTTTCCCCATTTTTTCCCCATTTTTTCCCCATTTTTTCCCCATTTTTCCCCATTTTTTCCCCATTTTTTCCCCATTTTCCCCCTTTTTTCCCCCCTTTTTTCCCCCATTTTTTCCCCATTTTTCCCCCATTTTCCCCCCATTTTTTCCCATTCTTGATCCATTTTTTCCCATTTTTTCCCCATTTTTCCCCATTTTTCCCCATTTTTTCCCTCATTTTTCCCTCATTTTTCCCCATTTTTTCCCACTTTTTTCCCCTTTTTCCCCCCATTTTTTCCCCCCATTTTTTCCCCCATTTTTCCCCCGTTTTTCCAGGCAGATCAAGGCATGGCCCTGCTGCTGGAAGGGGACTGGGATGGGGGAATGTGATAAAAGGACTGGGATGGAATAAGAGGACTGGGATGGGTGGGATGGGGATGGGATCACCCGCCATGATCCCAAATCCCATTTTTTCCCATTTTTCCCCGTTTTTCCAGGCAGATCAGGGCATGGCCCTGCTGCTGGAAGGGGACTGGGATGGGGGAATGGGATTGGCATGGATTAAGAGGACTGGGATGGGTGGGATTGTGATGGGATCACCCGCCATGATCCCAAATCCCATTTTTCCCCATTTTTCCCCATTTTCCCCCATTTTCCCCCATTTTCCCCCATTTTCCCCCATTTTCCCCCATTTTTCCCCGTTTCTCCAGGCGGATCAGGGCGTTCCCCTGCTGCTGCAGGCCCTGAGGGAGCCCCAGGCCCAGAGGGCCACCCGGGGCTGGTTCCTGGCCCAGGCCCAGGCCCTGCAGGTGGTGGCCACGTTCCTGGAGCTGCCCCCGGCGCACCTGGAGGCGCCGCTCCGGGAGCTGATCCGGCAGCAGGGTGGGGAAAAGGGGAAAACCTGGGATGGGGACACAGGGACAGAGGGGCTGGGGTGGGGAGGGAGAGGATGGAGGGGTTTGGGGTGAAGGAGGGAGAGGATGGAGGGGTTTGGGTGGGGAGGGAGAGGATGGAGGGGTTTGGGGTGAGGAGGGAGAGGATGGAGGGGTTTGGGGTGGGGAGGGAGAGGATGGAGGGGTCTGGGGTGGGGAGGGAATTTGGGATGGACAAAGGGAGAGAGGGGTTTGGGATGAGGAGGAAGAGGGAAAGAGTTTTGGGGTGAGGAGGAAGAGGGAAAGTTTTGGGATGAGGAGGAAGAGGGAGGGAGTTCAGGGATGAGGAGGAGGAAGAAGGAAGGAGTTTGGGATGAGGAGGAAGAGGGAAAAGGTTTGGGATGATGAGGAAGAGGGAGCGAGTTTTGGGGTGAGGAGGAAGAGGGAAGGAGTTTTGGGATGAGGGAGGGAATTTGGGATGGACAGAGGGGAGAGGGTTTTGGGGTGAGGAGGAAGAGGGAAAAGGTTTGGGATGAGGAGGAAGAAGGAGAGAGTGGGGTGAGGAGGAGGAAGAGGGAAGGGGTTTTGGATGAGGAGGAAGAGGGCGGGAGTTCAGGGATGAGGAGGAGGAAGAGGGAAGGAGTTTGGGATGAGGAGGAAGAGGAAGAGAGTTTGGGATGAGGAGGGAATTTGGGATGGACAGAGTGAGGGAGGGGTTTGGGATGAGGAGGAGAAAAAGGAGGGAGGGGTTTTGGGGTGAGGAGGAGGAAGGGGGGATTTGGGAGGAGGAGGGGGAAGAGGAAGAGAATTTGGGATGAGGAAGAGGGAGGGAGTTTGGGATGATGAAGAGGAAGGGGAGAGTTTTAGGATGAGGAGGAAGAGGGAGAGAGTTTAGGATGAGGAAGAGGAGGGGAGGGAGTTTAGGGATGAGGAGGAAGAGGAAGGGAATTTAGGGATGGAGAGAAACACAGAGCAGTCTTGAGGATGAGGAAGAGGAAGAGAGAGAGTTTGGGATGAGGAAGGAGAAGGAGTTTAGAGAGGAGAAGGAAGAGTGGATTTGGGCTGAGGAGGAAGAGTAAGAGGAAGGGCGAGTTGGGATTCGGGGGAGCTCTGCTGTGAGGAAGAGGAGGAGGAGGATGAAGGGCTGGGGACCCCCCCGTGCTGATCCCATGGAATTCCAGGCTGGAGCAGCCCCAAGGTGGCCCTGCTGGAGGCGCAGAAGCTGCTGAGGAGCGTCCTGGTGTCCCTGATGGGCAGCGAGGTCCTGGGCAGCGCCCGCAGCCGCGCGCCCGAGGAGCCCGGCCCCGACTGCGGTCAGTGCTGGGCTGGGCTGGGCCGGGGGGCACTGGGGGCACTGGGGTGGGATTGGGGTCACTGGGCTGGGCTGGGGGGCATTGGGGTCACTGGGGTGGGATCGGGGTCACTGGGCTGGGCTGGGGGCCCTGGGGGGCATTGGGGTCACTGGGGTGGGGTGGGGGGCATCGGGGGCACTGGGGTGGGACTGGGGTCATGAGTGGCATTGGGGGCCCTGGGTGGCATTGGGGGCCCTGGGGGGCATTGGGGTCACTGGGGTGGCATTGGGGTCACGGGAATGGCATTGGGGTCATAGGAATGGCATTGGGGTCGCTGGGGTGGGATTGGGGTCACTGGGGTGGGATTGGGGTCACTGGGGGGCACTGGGGTCACTGGGGTGGGATCGGGGTCACTGGGGTGGGATCGGGGTCCCTAGAATGGGATTGGGGTCACTGGGGTGGGATTGGGGTCACTGGGGTGGGCTGGGGGGCCCTGGAATGGGATTGGGGTCACGGGAATGGCATTGGGGTCACTGGGGTGGGATCGGGGTCACTGGAATGGGATTGGGGTCCCTGGGGTGGGATTTGGGCCACTGGAGTGGGGTGGGGGTCCCTGGGGTGGGATCAGGGTCACTGGAGTGGGGTGGGATGGGATTGGGGTCCCTGGGATCAGGGTCCCTGGGGTGGCATTGGGGTCCCTGGGGTGGGACTGGGGTCCCAGAGATGGGATTGGTGTCCCTGGGGTGGGATGGGATGGGTTTGGGGTCCCTGGGAGATCCTGGAAGCCTCTGGGATGGCTTGGGGTCCCTCAGGAAGGGTTGGGATCTCTTGGAATGGGCTGAGCTCCATGGGAAGGTCCAGGATCTCCATTCTCTCCTGGGAATGCTCCGTGTCCCCGGGACCCCTCCCAGTGTCCCCAGTGCCACCCCGCTGTCCCCAGGCGCGGCGCTGGTGCACAAGTGGCAGGTGCTGGGGGACGCCCTGGGCTGCTGCCAGCGCCTGGCGACGCTGCTGGGCCAGTGCGAGGTGCAGGCCAGGGCCAGGGCCTTCTGCAGCGAGGGGCTGAGCATGGCCGGACACCTGCAGGCGGCCCGACGGTCAGTGTGGGACTGGGGGCACTGGGAATGGGATTGGGGTCATTGGGAATGGGATTGGGGTCACTGGGAATGGGACTGGGGTCACTGGGGTCACTGGGGTCACTGGGAACGGGATTGGGATTGAGGGGCTGAGCATGGCCGGACACCTGCAGGCGGCCCGACGGTCAGTGTGGGACTGGGGGCACTGGGAATGTGGGATTGGGGTCACTGGGAATGGATTGGGGGCACTGGGGTCATTGGGAATGGGATTGGGGTCATTGGGGTCATTGGGGTCACTGGGGTCACTGGGAATGGGATTGGGATTGAGGGGCTGAGCATGGCCGGACACCTGCAGGCAGCCCGACGGTCAGTGTGGGACTGGGGGCACTGGGAATGTGGGATTGGGGGCACTGGGAATGGGATTGGGGTCATTGGGAATGGGATTGGGGTCATTGGGAATGGGATTGGGGTCATTGGGGTCACTGGGGTCACTGGGAACGGGATTGGGATTGAGGGGCTGAGCATGGCCGGACACCTGCAGGCGGCCCGACGGTCAGTGTGGGACTGGGGGCACTGGGAATGTGGGATTGGGGTCACTGGGGTCATTGGGAACGGGATTGGGATTGAGGTGCTGTACAAGGTGAGGGGCTGAGCATGGCCGGACACCTGCAGGCGGCCCGACGGTCAGTGTGGGACTGGGGGCACTGGGAATGTGGGATTGGGGTCATTGGGGTCATTGGGAATGGGATTGGGGTCATTGGGAATGGGATTGGGGTCACTGGGAATGGGATTGGGATTGAGGGGCTGAGCATGGCCGGACACCTGCAGGCGGCCCGACGGTCAGTGTGGGACTGGGGGCACTGGGAATGGGATTGGGGTCATTGGGAACGGGATTGGGGTCATTGGGAATGGGATTGGGGTCATTGGGAATGTGGGACTGGGGTCACTGGGAATGGGATTGGGGTCATTGGGGTCCCTGGGAATGGGATTGGGGTCATTGGGAATGGGATTGGGGTCATTGGGAATGTGGGACTGGGGTCACTGGGAATATGGGATTGGGGTCATTGGGAACAGGATTGGGAACGTGGTCATTGGGATTGGGAATGGGGTCACTGGGATTGGGAACAGGATCATTGGGGTCACTGGGATTGGGAATGGGGTCATTGGGATCATTGGGATCGGGAACGGGGTCATTGGGATTGGGAACAGGATCATTGGGGTCACTGGGATTGGGAATGGGGTCATTGGGATCATTGGGATGAGGATCCCTTAGGAATGGCAGGGCAGGAGCTCATTCCCAGCTCTGGTGGGCTCTGAGGGGTCTTTTTTCCCATTTTCCCCCCCATTTTTTCCCATTTTTCCCATTTTTGCCTCGTTTTCCCGCAGGTGCGCGCAGTTCCTGGTGCTGCAGTCCCAGCTGGAGCTGCAGCAGGGGGAGCTGGAGCTGAGCCAGGCCCACCTCCAGCACGCCCAGTTCCTGCTCCAGCCACAGACTGGTGAGCACTGGGATGGGGAAATCCCACTGGGAATGGGGGAAATCCCAGTCTGGGAATGGGGGAAATCCCACCTGGGAATGGGGGAAATCCCATCTGGGAATGGGGGAAATTCCAGGGATCCCAGCTGGGGCCGAGGGAAGGATCAGGCTCGGACAAGATCCAAATTTTTGGACCCTTCTTTGGACTGGAAAATCCCAAATTTTCCCCTCCTTCCTTCACAGAGTTAAATTCCATCTGGGACCTGTTGGATCCGGGTTCCCAGACCCCTCTTTGGGCTGGAAAAATCCCAAATTATCCCCTCCAGAGTTCAATCCCTTTGGGAAGAGAACCCCAAGCATCCCCTCCATCCCCTCCAGAGCTCAAATCCCGCTGGGACCCATTCCCTGCATGACTCCAAACCCCAAATCCTCCCTGAATTCCAGAACCCAAACCCTGCTGGGACCCATTCCCTGAATTCCCACTCCAGAACCCAAACCCTGCTGGGACCCATTCCCTGAATTCCCATTCCAGAACCCATTCCCTGCATGACTCCAAACCCCAAATCCTCCCTGAATTCCAGAACCCAAACCCCGCTGGGACCCATTCCCTGCATGACTCCAAACCCCAAATCCTCCCTGAATTCCAGAACCCAAACCCTGTTGGGACCCATTCCTGCATGACTCCAAACCCCAAATCCTCCCTGAATTCCCACTCCAGAACCCAAACCCCAATGGGAACCATTCCCTGCATGACTCCAAATCCTCCCTGAATTCCCATTCCAGAACCCAAACCCTGCTGGGACCCATTCCCTGCATGACTCCAAACCCCAAATCCTCCCTGAATTCCCACTCCAGAACCCAAACCCCAATGGGACCCATTCCCTGAATTCCCATTCCAGACCCCAAACCCTGCTGGGACCCATTCCCTGAATTCCCATTCCAGACCCCAAACCCTGCTGGGACCCATTCCCTGCATGACTCCAAATCCTCCCTGAATTCCCATTCCAGAACCCAAACCCTGCTGGGACCCATTCCCTGAATTCCCATTCCAGAACCCAAACCCTGCTGGGATCCATTCCCTGAATTCCCATTCCAGAACCCAAACCCCAATGGGACCCATTCCCTGAATTCCCACTCCAGAACCCAAACCCCAATGGGACCCATTCCCTGAATTCCTATTCCAGAACCCAAACCCCAATGGGACCCATTCCCTGAATTCCCATTCCAGAACCCAAACCCTGCTGGGATCCATTCCCTGAATTCCCATTCCAGAACCCAAACCCCAATGGGACCCATTCCCTGAATTCCCACTCCAGAACCCAAACCCCAATGGGATCCATTCCCTGCATGACTCCAAACCCCAAATCCTCCCTGAATTCCAGAACCCAAACCCTGCTGGGACCCATTCCCTGAATTCTCACTCCAGAACCCAAACCCTGCTGGGACCCATTCCCTGCATGACTCCAAACCCCAAATCCTCCCTGAATTCCAGACCCCAAACCCCGGCGGGAGCCTCGGCAGCGCTGGGCCAGGATCCAGCTCCGGAAGGGCCACCTGGAGAGGAGGAACCCCCTGGATCCCGTTCCTGACCCCGTTCCTGGCGGGGAGGAGGACGAGGAATTCCTGCAGGGTCCCTCCCTGGCCCTCCTGGCCCCGGCCGCGCTCCCGGAGCAGCCGGACGCCCTCACGGCCTCGCCGGAGCTGAAGGGAAGAAAAGCCTGGAAAAGTCTGGAATTCCTGAGCCACCCCTCGGGATGTCCCTGCTCCTTCTGCTGCGACCCAGCCCTGGTGGCCCTGGGGCTGCGCTGGCTCCTGGCACAGGCCAGGACGTGGCTGCTGGCCGGGGAGGTGGCACCGGGGCTGGCCCTGGTGAGGAAGGTGCTGCCCCGGTGCGCCAGCGCCGGCACCCGCCTGGCACGGGAGCTGTGGGGCAGAGTGCAGGGCGTGGGGCTTGGGGACATCTGTGGGGACAGGGGGGCTCCTCCTGGGAATGGGGACATCTGCAGGGACAGGGGGGCTCCTCCTGGGAATGGGGACATCAGCAGGGACAGGGGGGCTCCTCCTGGGAATGGGGACAGGGTCAGGAATGGGGACAGGAGTGTGCCAGACCCCTCTGGGGATGGGGACATCAGGGACAGGGACAGGAGTGTGCCAGACCCCTCTGGGAATGGGGACATCAGCAGGGACAGGGGAGCTCCTGGCAGTGGGGACATTGTCAGGAATGGGGACAGGGATCTGTCAGACCCCTCTGGGAATGGGGACATGGTCAGGAATGGGGACAAGGATCTGTCAGACCCCTCTGGGAATGGGGACATGGTCAGGGATAAGGGAATTCCTGGGAATGGGGACACCATCAAGAATAAGGGAATTCCTGGGAATGAGGACATCAGGGACAGGAACAGGAGTGTGTCAGACCCCTCTGGGAATGGGGACACCTTCAGGGATAAGGGAATTCCTGGGAGTGGGAACAGAAATCAGCAGAACCCCTCTGGGAATGGGGACATCATCAGGGACGGGGACAATCCTGGGGACAGGAGTGTGCAGGACCTCTCCAGCAATGGGGACACCCTTGGGGACAGAGACCTGTGGGATCCCTCCAGGGACAGAGACCCCTCTGGGAATGGGGACACCATCAGGGACGGGGACAGGACTGTGTCAGACCCCTCTGGGAATGGGGACACCATTGGGGATGGGGACACCATTGGGGACAGGGCCCCCCTTGGGGACAGGGCCCCCCTTGGGGACAGCCCCCCGGGCCCCCTGGCTGAGCTGGTGGCCGCTGCCTACTCCACGCTGGCCCTCCAGAGCCTGGCCAGCCCGTGCCAGTCCCATCCCGTTTGGGACGAGGAGCTGGAGCGGGGACTGACCCTGCTGGGGTCCCAGAGTCCCCCCGTGGCCGGCCTGGGGGTGGCCGTGGCCACTCTGCTGCTGGCCAAAGCCGTGGCCACCCTGGGCCGCGCGGCCGCCGCCCTCGGTCGCTCCGTGGACGATGTCCTGGCCCAGGCCTGGACCCCCCGGCCCCCTCCCGACCCCTCCAAACCCCACAAAACCCCCAAAGCTCCCCCCAAATCCGCACCCCAAAAAGCCAAAGCCCCCAAAGCCAAGGCGGGGAAGACCCCAAAAGTGAAACTCCCCAAAGCTGGGGACGTTTTCACCCTTGGGGACTCGGACCCCGAGGTTCCCCCCATTGTCCTGCGGCCGGGGGGGCCCTGCACCCCCCACCCCAAATCGGGGGCGCCCCCAAAAGCGCTGCTGGGGGGGCCCAGGACCCCCTTCACCATCTTCAGCGAGGAGCCCTCCCCGCCCGGGGGCAGCTCCCGGCTCCGCAGGGCCCCCAAAATCCCAGGAAGGGTCAAGTCCCGCATCAGGGTGAGTTTGGGCTTGATTGGGGGGAAAGGATTGGGGAAAGGAAATTTGGGATGGGAAATTTGGGATGGGAAATTTGGGGTGGGGAGAAATCGGGAGGAGGGAAAATTTTGGGGGGGGGGGGAAAGTTTGGGAAGGGAAATTTGTGGAGGGATGGCTGGGAAAATTTGGTGGGGGGAAAAGTTTGGGAAGGGAAATTTGGGAGGGAAAATTGGGAGGAGGCAAAGTTTGGGAAGGGAAATTTGGGGAGGGACGGGTGGGAAAATTTGGGGGGGGAAAAGTTTGGGAAGGGAAATTTGGGAGGGAAAATCAGGAGGGAGGGAAAGTTTGGGGCGGGAAATTTGGGGGGGAAATCGGGAGGAGGCAAAGTTTGGGGTGGGGGAAAGTTTGGGGAGGGAAATTTAGGATGGGGAAATTGGGAGGAGGTAAAGTTTGGGAAGGGAAATTTGGGGGGGAAAAGTTTGGGATGGGAAATTTGGGGAGGGAAATCGGGAGGAGGGAAAATTTTGGGGGGGGGAAAGTTTGGGAAGGGAAATTTGGGATGGGGAAATCGGGAGGAGGCAAAATTTGGGAAGGGAAATTTGGGGAGGGATGGGTGGGAAAATCTGGCAGGGAGGAAGTTTGGGAAGGGAAATTTGGGAGGGGAAAATCAGGAGGAAGGGAAAGTTTGGGGCAGGAAATTTGGGGGGGAAATCGGGAGGAGGCAAAATTTGGGAAGGGAAATTTGGGATGGGGAAGTTGGGAGGAGGCAAAGTTTGGGAAGGGAAATTTGGGGAGGGATGGGTGGGAAAATTTGGGGGGGGAAAAGTTTGGGAAGGGAAATTTGGGATGGGAAATTTGGGGGGAGAAATTGGGAGGAGGGAAAATTTGCGGGGGGGGAAGTTTGGGAAGGGAAATTTGGGAAGGGGAAATCGGGAGGAGGCAAAATTTGGGAAGGGAAATTTGGGGAGGGATGGGTGGGAAAATCTGGCAGGGAGGAAGTTTGGGAAGGGAAATTTGGGATGGGAAAATCAGGAGGAAGGGAAAGTTTGGGGCGGGAAATTTGGGGGGGAAATCGGGAGGAGGCAAAGTTTGGGAAGGGAAATTTGGGAAGGGACGGGTGGGAAAATTTGGGGGGGGAAGTTTGGGAAGGGAAATTTGGGATGGGAAATTGGGAGGAGGCAAAGTTTGGGATGGGAAATTTGGGATGGGGAAGTTGGGAGGAGGCAAAGTTTGGGAAGGGAAATTTGGGGAGGGATGGGTGGGAAAATTTTGGGGGGGGGGAAGTTTGGGAAGGGAAATTTGGGATGGGAAATTTGGGAGGGGAAATTGGGAGGAGGCAAAGTTTGGGGAGGGAAATTTGGGATGGGGAAATTGGGAGGAGGCAAAGTTTGGGAAGGGAAATTTGGGAAGGGAAATTGGGAGGAGGCAAAGTTTGGGAAGGGAAATTTGGGGAGGGACGGGTGGGAAAATCTGGCGGGGGGAAGTTTGGGAAGGGAAATTTGGGAGGGGGAATTTGGGATGAGGAAATCGGGAGGAGGCAAAATTTGGGAAGGGAAATTTGGGGAGGGATGGGTGGGAAAATCTGGCAGGGAGGAAGTTTGGGAAGGGAAATTTGGGATGGGAAATTTGGGGGGGAATCAGGAGGAGGGAAAATTTTGGGGGGGGGGAAATTTGGGAAGGGAAATTTGGGATGGGGAAACTGGGAGGAGGCAAAGTTTGGGAAGGGAAATTTGGGATGGGGAAATTGGGAGGAGGCAAAATTTGGGGAGGGAAATTTGGGAAGGGAAATTTGGGAAGGGAAATTGGGAGAAGGCAGAGTTTGGGAAGGGAAATTTGGGGGGGGGAAATCAGGAGGAAGGGAAAGTTTGGGGAGGGAAATTTGGGATGGGAGATTTGGGGGGCAAAGCTTTGAGGGGCAGAAATTGGGAGGGAAATGTGGGGATGGAAATTTGGGGGGGAAATCGGGAGGAGGGAAAGTTTGGGATGGGAAAATTTTGGGAGGAAATGATTGGGGGGGAAAAGTTTGGGAAGGGAAATTTGGGATGGAAATTTGAGGGGGAAATGGTGAGGAGAGAAGGTTTGGGGATAGGAAATTTTGGCAAAGGAAGGAAAATTTTAGTGGGGTGGGGGAAATTTAGTGGGAGTGTGAGGAAAAATTTTGGGATGAAAATTTTGGGCTGAACCCCTTTGTCCTTTCCCTTTTTCAGGTGACATTCAGTGACAGCGACCCCGAGGAGCCCCAAATTCCCCCAGATCCCCCCAAAACCACCCAGAAAAGTTCCTGTGCCAAGAGGAGGGTTCAGCCCCAAAAATCCCCCGGGAATTCTCCAGGAATTGGGGCTCGGCCCCGGCGGGGACGGCCCCGAAAGGAGCTGGGGACCCCCAAAAAGAGGGAAAAAAGGGGAATCAACCACGTGGAAAATCTGGAAAAGAAGGAAAACGACATCCCCCAAACAGCTCTGGAAAAGAGGGAAAGAAGGGGAAACCCCAGAGTGGAAAATGCAGAAAAACCAGGAAATCCCAAAGTGGAAAACGCGGGGAAAAGGGGAAACCCCAAAGCGGAAAACGCGGAAAAACCGCGAGATCCCAAAATGGAAAACGCGGAAAAGAAGGAGAAGGGAAAACCCAAAAAAACTCAGGAAAAGAAGGAGAACAGGGGTCCCCGCCGGGCTGGGGGTCCCCGGGAGAAGAAGGAGAGGGGGAACCCCCAAAGTGGAATCCTGGAGGAAAAAAGGAACTGGGAATTTTCTGGGATTGAGGAGCGGGACCCCCTGAGGGCCGTGGAGGAGGAGGAAGAGGAGGAGGAGGAGGAAGAGTTGAGCTTCGAGCTCCCCCCACTGCCCCCAGGTGAGTTTGGGGGATTTTTGGGGGGGGTTTTCACCTTGATGACCCCAAAATTGCCTTTTTTAACCCCAAACCTGCCCCATCTTTTCCAGGTGGGGCCAGCGAGGAAATCCCAGGAATTGGGGACAAGGGGGAAGCCCCAAATCCAGAGGGACCCCACCCCTCTGCCCGGCCTGGTGAGCGCCTGGAATTTGCAGGATTTGGGGAATTTTGGGGCGGTTTTGGGATTTTGGGGCTCAGCTGGGCATGGCCTGACTTTTCCAGGAGTTTTCCTTCCTTTTCCAGGAGTTTTCCTTCTTTTTCTCAGGAGTTTTCCTTCCTTTTTCTCAGGACTTCCCTCTCCTGAACTTTTTCCTTTCCCCAAATTTTTCTTCCTTTCCCCAAATTTTTCTTCCTTTCCCCAGATTTTCCCTTCTTCCCCAAAACTTTTCCTCCCAAACTTTTCCTTTCTTGCCCCCAAACTCTTTCCCCATTGTTCTGACCCCTCCTGTCCCCACTGACCACGGTGACCTCTGTCCCCTCCAGGTGACCCCTCTCTGGACACTGTCCCCTCACTGACCACTGTCCCTTCTGTCCCCTCCCAGGTGCCCCCTCACTGACCACTGTGACCTCTGTCCCCTTGGGTGACCCCTCACTGGACACTGTCCCAACTGACCACTGTCCCTTCTGTCCCCACTGACCACTGTCCCCTCTGTCCCCTCCCAGGTGACCCCTCACTGACCACTGTCCCCACTGTCCCCATTGTCCCCTCTGTCCCCACAGGTGGCCCCTCACTGACCATTGTCCCCTCTGTCCCCTTGGGTGACCCCTCACTGGACACTGTCCCTACTGACCACTGTCCCCTCTGTCCCTTCCCAGGTGCCCCCTCTCTGGACCCTGTCCCCTCTCTGGACACTGTCCCCTCACTGACCATTGTCCCCTCTGTCCCACAGGTGCCCCCTCACTGACCACTGTCCCCTCTGTCCCCACTGACCATTGTCCCCTCTTTCCCCCAGGTCCCCCCTCACTGGACCCTGTCCCCTCTCTGGACGCTGTCCCCTCTCTGGCCTCTGTCCCCACTGACCACTGTCCCCTCTGTCCCTTCCCAGGTGTCCCCTCTCTGGACCCTGTCCCCTCTGTCCCTTCCCAGGTGTCCCCTCACTGACCACTGTCCCCTCTGTCCCCACTGACCACTGTCCCCTCTGTCCCTTCCCAGGTGTCCCCTCTCTGGACACTGTCCCCTCTGTCCCCACTGACCACTGTCCCTCTGTCCCCCCAGGTGCCCCCTCTCTGGACACTGTCCCCACTGACCACTGTCCCCTCTGTCCCCACTGACCACTGTCCCCTCTGTCCCCCAGGTGCCCCCTCTCTGGACACTGTCCCCTCTCTGGACACTGTCCCCACTGACCATTGTCCCCTCTGTCCCTTCCCAGGTGTCCCCTCTCTGGACGCTGTCCCCACTGACCATTGTCCCCTCTGTCCCCCAGGTGCCCCCTCACTGACCATTGTCCCCTCTGTCCCTTCCCAGGTGTCCCCTCACTGACCATTGTCCCCTCTGTCCCCCAGGTGTCCCCTCTCTGGCCGCTGTCCCCTCTCTGGCCGCTGTCCGGTCCCTGCTGGCCGAGGCGCTGGCCTGGGTCGGTCACTTCCCCCCGGGCTCAGTCTATGCCCAGCTGTGCCAGCTGCTGGCCATGGCCCTCGGGGACAGGGACCCGCTGGCCACCGCGGGGCTGCTGGCAGAGTCCCTCAGTGTCACCATGCGCCACCAGCTGCTGGCCATCGTCCACACCAGGGCACGGTGGGTCCCAGGCTGGCACCTCCCGGTGGCACCCTGTCCTCTGTCCCCTGCCCAGTGTCCCTGTCCAGTGTCCCTGTCCCTTTCCCAGTGGCCCCTGTCCCCTTCCCAGTGTCCCCTGCCCAGTGTCCCTGTCCAGTGTCCCTGTCCCCTTCCCAGTGTCCCCATCCCTGTCCTCTGTCCCCTGCCCAGTGTCCCTGCCCAGTGTCCCTGTCCCTTTCCCAGTGTCCCCTTCCCAGTGTCCCCTTCCCAGTGTCCTTGTCCCTTTCCCAGTGTCCCCATCCCTGTCCTCTGTCCCCTTCCCAGTGTCCCTGTCCAGTGTCCCTGTCCAGTCTCCTTGTCCAGTGTCCCTGTCCCCTTCCCAGTGTCCGTGTCCCCATCCCTGTCCAGTGTCCCTTTCCCAGTGTCCCTTCCCAGTGTCCTTGTCCCCTTCCCAGTGTCCCCCTCCCTTTTCCAGTGTCCCTTTCCCAGTGTCCCTGTCCAGTGTCCTCATCCCTGCCCAGTGTCCCTGTCCCCTGTCCCTTTCCCAGTGTCCCCATCCCTTTTCCAGTATCCCTGTCCAGTGTCCCTGTCCAGTGTCCCCTGTCCCCTTCCCAGTGTCCCTTTCCCAGTGTCCCTGTCCAGTGTCCCCGTCCCTGTCCAGTGTCCTCATCCCTGTCCAGTGTCCCTGTCCAGTGTCCCCTTCCCAGTGTCCATATCCCTGTCCAGTGTCCCCACCCCTTTTCCAGTGTCCCTGCCCCTGTCCAGTGTCCTTGGCCCTTTCCCAGTGTCCCCGTCCCTGTCCAATGTCCCCCTCCAATGTCCCCTTCCAGTGCCCCGTGTCAATGTCCCTGTCCCCTTCCAGTGTCCCCTCCCTTCATCCCCAGGGCACTGGGTGCCATTCCCAATGTCCCCATTCCCAATGTCCCCATTCCCAATGTCCCCACTGGGGATTCCCCCATAAGGAAGGGGCTCATCCCATATCCCACATCCCACATCCCAACAGGGAATGGGGCTCATCCCAGATCCCATGTCCCCATCCCATATCCCAATCCCACATCCCCATCCCATATCCTATATCCCAATCCCACATCCCATCTCCCATATTCCCATCCCACATCCCATATCTTTTATCCCACATCCCCATCCCATATCCTTTATCCCATATCCCCATCCCATCTCCCATATTCCCATCCCACATCCCATATCTTTCATCCCACATCCCCATCCTATATCCTGTATCCCATATCCCCATCCCATCTCCCATATTCCCATCCCATATTCCCATCCCATATCCCTCTCCTGTATCCCCCATCCCCAAATCCCCATCCCAAGGAATTTTGGGATGACCCCACAGGAAGAAGAGGAAAGCAGCAGCAGCAGCAGCTGGAGGGGACATCTCGGATCAGCTCCGGGGCCTCTCCCTGGATTCCCAGGATTCCCAGGATAATTCCCAGGATAATTCCCAGGATTCCCAGGATTCCCAGGATTCCCAGTCCCACCTGGCCGAGCTCGAGGAGCTTTTCCAGTTCAGCTCCGCGGGTTTGGGGCCGGCGGAGCGGGAGCGGTTCCGGGAGCAGCTCCAGAAGATTCCCAGCGGTCAGTGCTGGGGTTCCGGGCTGGGAGATCCCAAATTCCCAGTGTGGGCATTGGGAAAATCCCAAATTCCCCATCCAGGGGTTGGGAGGTCCCAAATTCCCAGTGTGGGGATTGGAAAAATCTCAAATTCCTCATCCAGGGGTTGGGAGATCCCAAATTCCCTATCCAGGGGTTGGGAAATCCCAAATTCCCAGCATGGGGATTGGGAAAGCCCAAATTTCCAGTGTGGGGATTGAGAGATCCCAAATTTCCAGTTTGGGGATTGGGAAAATCTCAAATTCCCAGTGTGGGGATTGGGAGATCCCAAATTCCCCATCAGGGGTTGGGAGATCCCAAATTCCCAGTGTGGGGATTGGGAAAGCTCAAATTTCCAGTTTGGGGATAAAATCCCAAATTCCCTGCTTGGGAATTCCAGGCTGGGAGATCCCAAATTCCCAGTTTGGGCCTAAAATCCCAAATTCCCAGTTTGGGTTATTTGGTGACCTCGGATGGGGTGGGAATGGTTGGAATTTTGGTCTGGGAATTTTTTCCATTTTTGGGGATTCCATGGGGGTGGAATTTTGGGAGAATTCCTGAGCTGGGGGTGTCCCCTCAGGTGTCACCGTGTGCCAGCTGTGCCTGGTCAGTGCCACCCCTGGGGACACGGAGGTGGCCTCGGATGGGGTGGGAATGGTTGGAATTTTGGTCTGGGAATTTTTTCCATTTTTGGGGATTCCATGGGGGTGGAATTTTGGGAGAATTCCTGAGCTGGGGGTGTCCCCTCAGGTGTCACCGTGTGCCAGCTGTGCCTGGTCAGTGCCACGCCCGGCGCCCTCGGGGACGCGCTGCTGCTGACCCGGCTGGAGCGCGGCCAGGAGCCCCTCAGCGTCCGCATCGCCACCGAGCGCGGCCAGGTCACAGCGGCCTTCCTCGTCCTCTTCCTCTTCCTCGTCCTCTTCCTCGTCCTCTTCCTCGTCCTCTTCCTCGTCCTCTTCCTCGTCCTCTTCCTCGTCCTCTTCCTCGTCCTCTTCCTCATCTTCATCCTCGTCTTCATCCTTGTCTTCATCTTCGTCCTCGTCCTCTTCCTCGTCCTCGTCCTCTTCCTTGTCCTCGTCCTCGTCTTCATCCTCGTCTTCATCCTCATCTTCATCCTCATCTTCATCCTCGTCTTCGTCCTCCTCTTCGTCCTCTTCCTCGTCCTCTTCCTTGTCCTCGTCTTCAGCCTCATCCTCTTCCTCATCCTCTTCCTCATCCTCTTCCTCGTCTTCATCCTCGTCTTCCTTTTCCTCGTCTTCCTATTCTTTGTCTTCCTTTTCCTCGTCCTCTTCCTCATCTTCGTCCTCGTCTTTGTCCTCATCTTCATCCTCGTCCTCTTCCTCGTCCTCTTCCTCGTCCTCTTCCTTGTCTTCATCCTCGTCTTCGTCCTTGTCTTCGTCCTTGTCTTCTTCCTCATCCTTATCTTCATCCATGTCCTTATCCTCCTCCTCCTTCTCCTCCAAATCCTCCTTCTCATCCTCATCTTCGTCCGTATCTTCATCCTTCTCCTCCTCCTCTTTCTCCCTCTCCTCATCCTCGTCTTCATCCTCGTCTTCGTCTTAATCGTCTTCATCCTTATCATCTTCATCCTTGTCCTTGTCTTCATTCTCATCCTCATCCTCCTTCTATTCATCCCTCTCCTCATCTTCATCCTCCTCCTTCTCCTTATCCTCCTCATCTTCATCTTCATCCGTCTCCTGGGGTGGGGGGGGCACTGACCGTTCCAGGGATGGGATCCTGGCTCCATCCTTTCCTTCCTCACCCTCCTCATCCTCCTCTTCATCCTTTTCCTGGGATGGAGACACGTGCAGTTCCAGGGATTGGGATCCCAAATCCCTCCCAATTCCAGGGACTGGGATCCCAAATCCTTCCCAATTCCAGGGACTGGGATCCCAAATCCCTCCCAATTCCCGAGACTGGGATCCCAAATTCCTCCCAATTCCCGAGACTGGGATCCCAAATTCCTCCCAATTCCAGGGACTGGGATCCCAAATCCTTCCCAATTCCAGGGATTGGGATCCCAAATCCCTCCCAATTCCCGGGACTGGGATCCCAAACCCCTCCCAATTCCAGGGATTGAGATCCCAAACCCCTCCCAATTCCAGGGATGGGGATCCCAAATCCTTCCCCATTCCAGGGATTGGGATCCCAAATCCCTCCCAATTCCAGGGACTGGGATCCCAAATCCCTCCCAATTCCCGGGACTGGGATCCCAAACCCCTCCTCATCCAAGGATTGGGATCCCAAACCCCTCCCAATTCCAGGGACTGGGATCCCAAACCCCTCCCAATTCCAGGGACTGGGATCCCAAACCCCTCCCAATTCCAGGGACTGGGATCCCAAATCCCCCCCAGTTCCAGGGACTGGGATCCCAAATCCCTCCCAATTCCCGGGACTGGGATCCCAAACCCCTCCCAATTCCCGGGACTGGGATCCCAAATCCCCCCCAGTTCCCGGGACTGGGATCCCAAACCCCTCCTGTCCCTCTCCAGGCCCCCCTGAGCGGGATCCTGCGGGAATTCGAGCGGATCCAGCGGGAGCAGCGCGAGGCCAACGCCTGCACCGAGCGCCAGGAGTGGTGGGAGCGGCGATCCCGCCTGGACCTGCGCATGCAGGTGGGACAGGGGCCCCAAAAACCGGGAAAAACCCTTGGGATCGGGGCTGGGAACACCCCAAAACCCCCCTGGGATTCCCTGGAAAAGCCCCCCTGAAAAACTCCCCTGGGATTCCTGTGGGATTTCCCCCTGGGATTCCCTGAAAAGTCCCCTGGGATTCAATGGGATTTTCCTGATTCCCTGTGGGATTTCCCCTGGGATTCCCTGAAAATCCCCCTGAGATTCAATGGGATTTTCCTAATTCCCTGTGGGATTTCCCCTGGGATTCCCTGAAAATCCCCCTGAGATTCAATGGGATTTTCCTGATTCCCTGTGGGATTTTCCCTGGGATCCCTGATGGGATTTTCCCTGGAAAATCCCCCTGAGATTCCATGGGATTTTCCTGATTCCCTGTGGGATTGGCCCTGAGATTCCTGTAGGATTCCCTGTGGTATTTTCCCGGGGATTCCCTGTGGGATTTTCCCTGGGATCCCTGATGGGGTTTTCGCTGGAAATCCTCCTGAGATTCCATGGGATTTTCCTGATTCCCTGTGGGATTTCCCTGGGATTCCTGTGGGATTTCCTTGATTCCCTGTGGGATTTTCCCTGGGATTCCCTGTGGGATTTTCCCTGGGATTCCTGTGGGATTTCCTTGATCCCCTGTGGGATTTTCCCTGAGATTCCCTGTGGAATTTTCCCTGGGATTCCCACTTTCCCAAACCCCCAAATATCGGGAAAACCCTTGGGAATGGGGCCTGACCCACCCGCCCTGGGATTCCCTGTAGGATTCCCTTGGGGATGGGATTTTTCCTATGATTCCCCCCAGGATTTTTTGTGGGATTCACACGGGAATTCCTGTGGGATTCCCACTTTCCCAAACCCCCAAATATCGGGAAAACCCTTGGGAATGGGGCCTGACCCACCCCATAACCCACCCTGGGATCCCTTTCAGGATTCCTGCTGGGATTTCCTTTGGGATTTTTGCTGGGATTTCCTTTGGGATTTTTGCTGGGATTCCTTTAGGGATTCCTGTGGGATTTTCCCGTGGCATTCCCAGAGTTTCTGGGGTCGGGATCCCGTTCCCATTCCGTGTCTTTCCCCAGAGCCTGATCCAGAGCCTGGACTCGGAGGTTTTGGGGTGCTGGCGGGGGCTGCTGCTGCCCCGGGATCCCGGGAATTGCCCCCTGGATGAGCAGGAATTGTCCCAGCTGCTCCAGGAGCTCCAGGAATGCGGCTGGGAGCGCCCCGAGCCCGCCCTGCTCCGGGTATGGGGCTGGGGTTTGGGGTTTGGGGTTTGGAATTTGGGATTTGGGGTTTGGGATTTGGGGTGGTAACCCTTCAATTTGGAGGCGCTGATCCCAGGATTTTTGGGGTTCTGATCTTGGATTTTGGGGTTCTGATCTTGGATTTTGGGGTTCTGATCCCATAATTTGGGGGTGCTGATCCCAGATTTTGGGTTGCTGATCCCACATTTTGGGATTCTGATCCCATTTTTTGGGAATTCCCTGTGGAACTGTCCCTCTCCATCCCCAGGTGCTGCGGTCGGTGCTGTGTCCGGCCGATGTCCGGGCTCTGGCCTCAGCCCTGTGCCCAGGGGGGCTCTGACCCACATTTTGGGGTTCTTAACATGGATTTTGGGGTTCTGATCCCAGATTTTTGGGTTCTGATCCCGGATTTTTGGGTTCTTATCATGGATTTTGGGGTTCTGCTCCCACATTTTGGGTTCTGCTCCCGGATTTTGGGAACTGTCCCTGTCCATCCCCAGGTGCTGCTGTTGGTGCTGTGTCCGGCCAATGTCCGGGCCCTGGCGCTGTGTCCAGGGGGGTTCTGCTCCCACATTTTGGGTTTCTTATCATGGATTTTGGGGTTCTGATCCCGATTTTGGGGTTCTGCTCCCACATTTTGGGGTTCTGCTCCCACATTTTGGGGTTCTTATCATGGATTTTGGGAACTGTCCCTGTCTGTGCCCAGGTGCTGCTGTCGGTGCTGTGTCCGGCCGATGTCCGGGCCCTGGCCCTGGCGCTGTGTCCAGGGGGGTTCTGATCCCACATTTTGGGGTTCTTATCATGGATTTTTGGTTTCTGCTCCCGATTTTTGGGTTCTGATCCCGGATTTTTGGGTTCTGCTCCCAGATTTTTGGGTTCTTATCATGGATTTTGGGGTTCTGATCCCACATTTTGGGAACTGTCCCTGTCCGTCCCCAGGTGCTGCTGTCGGTGCTGTGTCCGGCCGATGTCCGGGCCCTGGCCCTGGCGCTGTGTCCAGGGGGGTTCTGCTCCCACATTTTGGGAACTGTCCCTGTCCATCCCCAGGTGCTGCTGTCGGTGCTGTGTCCGGCCGATGTCCGGGCCCTGGCCCTGGCGCTGTGTCCAGGGGGGTTCTGATCCCACATTTTGGGGTTCTGCTCCCACATTTTGGGAACTGTCCCTGTCCATCCCCAGGTGCTGCTGTCGGTGCTGTGTCCGGCCGATGTCCGGGCCCTGGCCCTGGCGCTGTGTCCGGCCCGGCCGCTGCGGGCGCGGCTGCTGCTGGACGAGGCCCTGGAGCGGCGCCGGGAGGGCCCCGGGGGCAGCGCGGGGTCCCTGGTGCTGCTGCTGGACAGGGTGAGAGCCCGGCCTTCATCCCACATCCCTTCCCTCCTCTTCCTCTTCCCCCTACTCCCGCTTCCCTTTCCCTTCTTCTCTTCCTCCTCCTTTTCCCCACTTTCTCTTCCTTTTCCTCCTTTTCCTCCTTCTCTTCCTCCTCTTCTCCCTACTCCCACTTTCCTTTCCCTCCTCCTTTTTCCTCCTCCTTTTCCCTCCTCCTTTTTCCTCCTCCTTTTTCCTTCTCTCCTTTTCCCTCCTCCTTTTCCCTCCTCCTTTTCCCTCCTCCTTTTCCCTCCTCCTTTTCCCTCCTCCTTTTCCCTCCTCCTTTTCCCTCCTCCTTTTTCCTCCTCCTTTTCCCTCCTTCTTTTTCCTCCTTTTCCCTCCTCCTTTTTCCTCCTCCTTTTCCCTCCTCCTTTTTCTTCTTCCCCCTCTTCTTCTTCCTCCTTTTTCCTTCCTCTTCCTCCTCCTCTTCCCTCCTCCTTTCTCCTCTTTCCTCTTCTTCCTCCTCCTCCTCTTCTTCCTCCCCTTCCTCCTCCTCCTCCTCCTCCTCCTCTCCATGTCCCTCACGTTGTCCCTGTCCCTGTCCCAGCACCTGCAGCGGCTGCCCTGGGAGAGCTCTGGGACCCTCCGGAACGTTCCGGTGACGCGGCTGCCGGGGCTGCGCTTCCTGCTGCGCTATGGGCTGGCACGGCAGGTACGGGGACACACCTGGGGACAGGGACACACACCTGGGACAGCTGGGACACACCTGGGATTGGGGACACACACCTGGGGACAGGGACACAACCCTGCCGGGGCTGCGCTTCCTGCTGCGCTACAGCCTGGCACGGCAGGTACGGGGACACACCTGGGGACAGCTGGGGACACACCTGGGGACAGGGACACACACCTGGGATTGGGGACACACACCTGGGGGACAGGGACACACCTGGGGACACACCTGGGGACAGGGACACACCTGGGGACAGGGACACAACCCTGCCGGGGCTGCGCTTCCTGCTGCGCTACGGCTTGGCACGGCAGGTACAGGGACACACCTGGGACACACCTGGGGTTGGGGACACACCTGGGACAGCTGGGACACACCTGGGATTGGGGACACACACCTGGGGACACACCTGGGACACACCTGAGATTGGGGACACATCTGGGGACAGGGACACACACCTGGGGACAGGAACACACACCTGGGATTGGGGACACACACCTGGGACAGGGACACATCTGGGGACACCCCTGGGGACAGGGACACACACCTGGGACAGGGACACACACCTGGGATTGGGGACACACCTGGGGACAGGGGCACACCTGGGGACAGGGACACACCTGGGACACACCTGGGGAATAGGGACACACCTGGGGAATGGGGGCACACCTGGGGACAGGGACACACCTGGGATTGGGGACACAACCCTGCCGGGGCTGCGCTTCCTGCTGCGCTACGGCCTGGCACGGCAGGTACGGGGACACACCTGGGACAGCTGGGACACACCTGGGGACAGGGACACACACCTGAGATTAGGGACACACCTGGGGACAGGGACACACCTGGGATTGGGGACACAACCCTGCCGGGGCTGCGCTTCCTGCTGCGCTATGGGCTGGCACGGCAGGTACGGGGACACACCTGGGGACACACCTGGGGACAGGGACACACACCTGGGATTGGGGACACACACCTGGGGACAGGGACACAACCCTGCCGGGGCTGCGCTTCCTGCTGCGCTACAGCCTGGCACGGCAGGTACGGGGACACACCTGGGGGACAGGGACACACCTGGGGACACACCTGGGGACAGGGACACACCTGGGGACACACCTGGGGACAGGGACACACCTGGGGACAGGGACACAACCCTGCCGGGGCTGCGCTTCCTGCTGCGCTACAGCCTGGCACGGCAGGTACGGGGACACACCTGGGGACAGCTGGGGACAGCTGGGACACACCTGGGGGACAGGGACACACCTGGGACAGCTGGGACACACCTGGGACAGGGACACACACCTGGGGACAGGGACACACCCCTGGGATTGGGGACACAACCCTGCCGGGGCTGCGCTTCCTGCTGCGCTACGGGCTGGCACGGCAGGTACGGGGACACACCTGGGGGACAGGGACACACCTGAGGGGACAGGGACACACCTGAGGGGACAGGGACACACCTGGGGACAGCTGGGACACACCCGGGGACAGCCACAAACCCCTGGGATTGGGGACACACACCTGGGACCTGGACACACACCTGGGGGACACCTGGAACACACCTGAGGACAGGGACACACCTGGAACACACCTGGGATTGGGGACACACACCTGGGACAGGGACACATCTGGGGACACCCCTGGGGACAGGGACACACACCTGGGGACAGGGACACACACCTGGGACACACCTGGGGACAGGGACACACAGCTGGGGACAGGGACACACAGCCGGGGGACACCTGGGACACCCCTGGGGACAGGGACACACCTGGGGACAGGGACACACACCTGGGATTGGGCACACACACCTGGGGACAGGAACACACCTGGGGACAGGGACACACACCTGGGATTGGGCACACACACCTGGGGACAGGAACACACCTGGGGACACACCTGGGACTGGGGACACACCTGGGGACAGGGACACACCTGGGACTGGGGACACACCTGGGGACACACCTGGGGACAGGGGCACACCTGGGACACACCTGGGATTGGGGACACACACCTGGGACACACCTGGGACACACCTGGGGACAGGGGCACACCTGGGGACACACCTGGGGACAGGGACACACCTGGGACAGGGGCACACCTGGGGAATAGGGACACACCTGGGACTGGGGACACACCTGGGATTGGGGACACACCTGGGACACACCTGGGATTGGGGGCGCACCTGGGTACACACCTGGGGACAGGGACACACCTGGGGACACACCTGGGGACACACCTGGGGAATAGGGACACACCTGGGACTGGGGACACACCTGGGGACACACCTGGGGACACACCTGGGGACACACCTGGGGACACACCTGGGGAATAGGGACACACCTGGGACTGGGGACACACCTGGGGACAGGGGCACACCTGGGGACAGGGGGCACACCTGGGGAACAGGGACATACCTGGGGACACACCTGGGACTGGGGACACACCTGGGACACACCTGGGGACACACCTGGGATTGGGCACACACACCTGGGATTGGGGACACACACCTGGGACACACCTGGGATTGGGCACACACACCTGGGATTGGGGACACACACCTGGGACACACCTGGGGACAGGGACACACCTGGGGACACACCTGGGAGCCGTTCCCCGTTTCGGGGTCCCTCAGTCCCCGGCGTTTCCCCTGCAGTGCCCGGGCTCGGTGCTGAGCCGGGGCGTGAACCCCAGAAACGCCTTCTACGTCCTGAACCCACAGCGGGACCTGGGCGGCACCGAGGACAGGTTCCGGGCCTGGTTCGAGAGGTGCCACCCCAAAAACACCCCTGGGACCCCAAAAATCCCCAGCAGGACCCCAAAAACACCCCTGAGACCCCAAAAATCATCTCCAGGACCCTAAAACCCCCCCTAGAATCTCAAAAATCCTCTCCAGGACCCTAAAAACCCCCTGGGATCTCAAAAATCCTCTCCAGGACCCCAAAATCCACCCAGGGACCCCAGACTCCTCCCTGAAATCCCAAAAACATCTCTGGGACCCCAAAAATCCCCTCCAGGACCCCAAAATCCACCCAGGGACCCCAGACTCCTCCCTGAAATCCCAAAAACACCCCTGGGACCCCAAAAATCCCCTCCAGGACCCCAAACCCCCCCCCCTAGAATCCCAAAAATCCCCTCCAGGACCCTAAAAACCCCCTGGGATCCCAAAAATCATCTCCAGGACCCCAAAATCCCCCCAGGGACCCCGAAATCCTCCCTGAAATCCCAAAAACATCTCTGGGATCCCAAAAATCCCCTCCAGGACCCCCAAAAACACCCCTGGGACCCCAAAAATCCCCTCCAGGACCCCCAAAAACACCCCTGGGATCCCAAAAATCCCCTCCAGGACCCTAAAAACCCCCTGGGATCCCAAAAATCCTCTCCAGGACCCTAAAAACACCCTAGAATCTCAAAAATCCTCTCCAGGACCCCAAAAACACCCCTGGGACTCCAAAAATCCCCACCAGGATCCCAAAAACACCCCTGGGACCCCAGAAATCCCCTCCAGGACCCCAAAAACACCCCTGGGATCCCAAAAATCATCTCCAGGACCCCAAAAACCCCCTGGAATCTCAAAAATCCCCTCCAGGACCCTAAAAACCCCCTGGGATCCCAAAAATCCCCTCCAGGACCCCAAAAACACCCCTGGGATCCCAAAAATCCCCTCCAGGACCCTAAAAACCCCCCTAGAATCTCAAAAATCCTCTCCAGGACCCCAAACCCCCCCCTAGAATCCCAAAAATCCTCTCCAGGACCCTAAAAACCCCCTGGGATCCCAAAAATCCTCCCTGAAATCCCAAAAACATCTCTGGGATCCCAAAAATCCCCTCCAGGACCCCAAAAATCCCCCTGGGACCCCAAAAATCCCCTCCAGGACCCCCAAAAACACCCCTGGGACCCCAAAAATCCCCACCAGGACCCCCAAAACACCCCTGGGATCCCAAAAATCCCCTCCAGGACCCCCCAAAACACCCCTGGGATCCCAAAAATCCTCTCCAGGACCCCAAAAACCCCCTGGGATCCCAAAAATCCCCACCAGGACCCTAAAAACCCCTGGGACCCCAAAAATCCCCACCAGGACCCCCAAAAACACCCCTGGGACCCCAAAAATCCCCACCAGGACCCTAAAAACCCCCTAGAATCTCAAAAATCCTCTCCAGGATCCCAAAAACCCCCTGGGATCCCAAAAATCCCCTCCAGGACCCTAAAAACCCTCTGGGATCCCAAAAATCATCTCCAGGACCCCAAAATCCCCCCAGGGACCCCGAAATCCTCCCTGAAATCCCAAAAACATCTCTGGGATCCCAAAAATCCCCCCAGAATCCCAAAATTCCCCTCCAGGACCCCAAAACCACCTCTGGGACCCCAAAACCACCTCTGGGATCCCAAAAAAAAAACCCTGGGACCCCAAAAATCCTCCCAGAATCCCCACAACCCCCCCTAGGACCCCAAAACCTCTCTGGGAACCCCAAACTCTGCCCCTTTTTCCCCAGTTTTGGTTCCTGCACCCCAAACCCTGCCCATTTTTCCCCAATTTTGGGTTCTGCACCCCAAACCCTGCCCCTTTTTCCCCAATTTTGGTTCCTGCACCCCAAACTCTGCCCATTTTTCCCCAATTTTGGTTCCTGCACCCCAAACCCTGCCCCTTTTTCCCCAATTTTGGGTTCCTGCACCCCAAGCCCCGCCCCCTTTCCCCCCGTTTTCCTTCTCCCATCCCGATTTTCCCGTTTTTGCCGTTTTTTCCCCCATTTTTCCCCCGTTTCCCAGCGAGCCCGGCTGGCGCGGGGTCTCGGGGGCGGCGCCGGCCCCGCAGCAGCTGCAGGAGGCGCTGGGGGAGCGCGACCTCTACATGTGAGAAAAACCCTAAAAACGGCTCTGGGGCGGGATTTTGGGGTGGGATTTTGGGGGGATTTGGGGCTGGAATTTGGGGGGATTTGGGGTTGGAATTTGGGGTTGGATTTTAGGGACATTTGGGGTTGGATATGGGGGAATTTGGGGCCAATTTGGGGCTGATTTGGGGTGGATTTGGGGTTGGATATTGAGGAGATCTGGGGTTGGTTTTGGGGTTGGATTTTAGGGACATTTGGGGTTGGATATGGGGGAATTTGGGGCTGATGTGGGGGAGATTTGGGGTTGGATTTTGGGGGGATTTGGGGTTGGAATTTGGGGTTGGATTTTAGGGACATTTGGGGTTGGATATGGGGGAATTTGGGGCTGATTTGGGGCTGATGTGGGGGAGATTTGGGGTTGGATTTTGGGGGGGTTTGGGGTTGGATATTGAGGGGATTTGGGGTTGGAATTTGGGGGGATTTGGGGTTGGATTTTAGGGACATTTGGGGTTGGATATGGGGGAATTTGGGGCTGATTTGGGGTGGATTTGGGGCTGGATTTTGGGGAGATTTGGGGTTGGATATTGAGTGGATTTGGGGTGGGATTTTGGGGGGGTTTGGGGTGGGATTTGGGGTTGAATTTTAGGGACGTTTAGGGTTGGATATGGAGGAATTTGGGGCTGATATGGGGGGATTTGGGGTTGGATTTTGGGGGGGTTTGGGGTGGGATTTTGGGGGGATTTGGGGTTGGAATTTGGGGTTGGATTTTAGGGACATTTGGGGTTGGATATGGAGAGATTTGGGGCAGATTTGGGGCTGATGTGGGGGAGATTTGGGGCTGGATATTGGGAGGATTTGGGGCTGATTTGGGGTGGATTTGGGGCTGATATGGGGCGGATTTGGGGTTGGATTTTGGGGGGGTTTGGGGCTGGAATTTGGGGGGATTTGGGGGGGGATTTTGGGGTTGGATTTTAGGGACATTTGGGGTTGGATATGGAGGAATTTAGGGCAGATTTGGGGCGGATTTGGGGCTGATGTGGGGGAGATTTGGGGCTGGATATTGGGAGGATTTGGGGCTGATTTGGGGTGGATTTGGGGCTGATTTGGGACTGATTTGGGGTTGGATATGGGGGAATTTGGGGCTGATTTGGGGCTGATGTGGGGGGGATTTGGAGTTGGATATTGAGGGGATTTGGGGTTGGAATTTGGGGGGATTTGGAGTTGGATTTTAGGGACATTTGGGTTTGGATATGGGGGAATTTGGGGCTGATTTGGGGAGGATTTGGGGCTGATGTGGGGGGGATTTGGGGTTGGATATTGAGGGGATTTGGGGCTGATTCAGGACTGGATTTGGGGCCAAATTTGGGGTTGGATTTGGGGTTGAATTTTAGGGACATTTGGGGTTGGATATGGGGGAATTTGGGGCTGATTTGGGGTGGATTTGGGGCTGGATATTGGGGAGATTTGGGGCTGGATATTGAGTGGATTTGGGGTGGGATTTTGGGGGGGTTTGGGGTGGGATTTGGGGTTGGATTTTAGGGACATTTGGGGTTGGATATGGGGGAATTTGGGGCTGATTTGGGGTGGATTTGGGGTTGATTTGGGGATGGATATTGGGGAGATTTGGGGTTGGATATTGAGTGGATTTGGGGTGGGATTTTGGGGGGGTTTGGGGTGGGATTTGGGGTTGGATTTTAGGGACATTTGGGGTTGGATATGGAGGAATTTGGGGCTGATTTGGGGTGGATTTGGGGCTGATGTGGGGGGGATTTGGGGTTGGATTTTGGGAGCATTTGGGGTTGGATTTGGGGTTGGATTTTAGGGACATTTGGGTTGGATATGGGGGAATTTGGGGCTGATGTGGGGGAGATTTGGGGTTGGATATTGAGGGGATTTGGGGTTGGATTTGGGACGATTTGGGGCTGATTCAGGACTGGATTTGGGGTTGGATTTTGGGAGCATTTGGGGCTGGATGTGGGGGAATTTGGGGTGGATTTGGGGCTGATGTGGGGGGGATTTGGGGTTGGATTTTGGGAGCATTTGGGGTTGGATTTGGGGTTGGATTTTAGGGACATTTGGGGTTGGATATGGGGGAATTTGGGGCAGATTTGGGGCGGATTTGGGGCTGATATGGGGGGGATTTGGAGTTGGATATTGAGGGGATTTGGGGTGGGATTTTGGGGGGGTTTGGGGTGGGATTTTGGGGTTGAATTTTAGGGACATTTGGGGTTGGATATGGGGGAATTTGGGGCTGATTTGGGGTGGATTTGGGGCTGGATATTGGGGGGAATTTGGGGTTGGATATGGGGGAATTTGGGGCTGATTTGGGGTTGGATTTGGGGCTGATTCAGGACTGGATTTGGGGCCAGATTTGGGGTTGGATTTTGGGGCGATTTGGGGTTGGATTTGGGGTTGAATTTTAGGGACATTTGGGGTTGGATTAGGAGGAATTTGGGGTGGATTTGGGGCTGATTAGGGGGGGATTTGGGGCTGATTTGGGGTTGGATATTGGGGAGATTTGGGGTTCCATTTTAGGGACGTTTGGGGCTGGATTTGGGGTTGGATTTGGGGCTGATTAGAGGCAGATTTGGGGCTGATTTTGGGGTCGGTTTTGGGGTATTTTTAAGGGGTTTTTTTTGAGTGTTCCTTGCTGATTTTGGGGTCAGATTTGGGGTTGATTTTGGGGTCAGATTTTGGGCTGATTTTGGGCTGATTTGGGGCTGATTTGGGGCTGATTTAGGGCTGATCTAGAGCTGATTTTGGGCTGATTTTGGCCGATTTGGGACCTGTTCCTGCAGCTACGCTGGGCACGGGGCGGGGGCGCGGCTCCTGAACGGGCAGAGCCTGGCACGGCTGGGTTTGGGGCTGATTTGGGGCTGATTTTGGGCTGATTTGGGGCTGATTTGGGGCTGATTTTGGGGTCGGTTTTGGGGTATTTTTAAGGGGTTTTTTTTGAGTGTTCCTTGCTGATTTTGGGGTCAGATTTGGGGCTGATTTTGGGGTCGGTTTGGAGCTGATTTGGGGCTGATTTTGGCCGATTTGGGACCTGTTCCTGCAGCTACACCAGGCACGGGGCAGGGGTGCAGCTGCTGGGCGGGCAGAGCCTGGCACGGCTGGGTTTGGGGCTGATTTTGGGCTGATTTTGGGGCTGATTTTGGGCTGATTTGGGGCTGATGTTGGGGTCGGTTTTGGGGTATTTTTAAGGGGGTTTTTTTGAGTGTTCCTTGCTGATTTTGGGGCTGATTTGGGGCTGATTTTGGGGTCGGTTTGGAGCTGATTTGGGGCTGATTTTGGCCGATTTGGGACCTGTTCCTGCAGCTACACCAGGCACGGGGCAGGGGCGCGGCTCCTGAACGGGCAGAGCCTGGCACGGCTGGGTTTGGGATCAGATTTGGGGTCGGTTTTGGGGTATTTTTAAGGGGGTTTTTTTGAGTGTTCCTTGCTGATTTTGGGGCTGATTTGGGGTCAGATTTGGGGCTGATTTTGGGGTATTTTTAAGGGTTTTTTTTTGAGTGTTCCTTGCTGATTTTGGGGTCGGTTTGGGGCTGATTTTGGGCTGATTTTGGGGTCAGATTTGGGGCTGATTTTGGGTTGATTTTGGGCTGATTTTGGCCGATTTGGGACCTGCTCCTGCAGCTACGCCGGGCACGGGGTGGGTCGCGGCTCCTGGACGGGCAGAGCCTGGCATGGCTGGGTTTGGGGCTGGGTTTGGGGCTGATTTGGGGCTGATTTTGGGGTCGGTTTGGGGCTGATTTGGGGCTGGGTTTGGGGCTGGGTTTGGGGCTGATTTGGGGCTGATTTGGGGCTGATGTTGGGGTCGGTTTTGGGGTATTTTTAAGGGGGTTTTTTTGAGTGTTCCTTGCTGATTTTGGGGCTGATTTGGGGCTGATTTTGGGGTCGGTTTGGAGCTGATTTGGGGCTGATTTTGGCCGATTTGGGACCCGTTCCTGCAGCTACGCCGGGCACGGGGCAGGGGCGCGGCTCCTGAACGGGCAGAGCCTGGCACGGCTGGGTTTGGGGCTGATTTTGGGGTCGGTTTTGGGGTATTTTTAAGGGGGTTTTTTTGAGTGTTCCTTGCTGATTTTGGGGCTGATTTGGGGTCAGATTTGGGGCTGATTTTGGGGTCATATTTGGGGCTGATTTTGGGGCTGATTTTGGGCTGATTTTGGGCTGATTTTGGCCGATTTGGGGCTGATTTGGGGCTGATTTTGGGGTCGGTTTTGGGGTATTTTTAAGGGGGTTTTTTTTGAGTGTTCCTTGCTGATTTTGGGGTCAGATTTGGGGCTGATTTTGGGCTAATTTTGGGCTGATTTTGGCCGATTTGGCACCTGTTCCTGCAGCTACACCAGGCACAGGGCAGGGGCGCGGCTCCTGGACGGGCAGAGCCTGGCACGGCTGGGTTTGGGGCTGATTTGGGGTTGATTTGGGGCTGATTTTGGGCTGATTTGGGGCTGATTTTGGGGTCGGTTTTGGGGTATTTTTTTAAGGGGGTTTTTTTGAGTGTTCCTTGCTGATTTTGGGGTCAGATTTGGGGCTGATTTGGGGTCAGATTTGGGGCTGATTTTGGGGTATTTTTAAATGGTTTTTTTGAGTGTTCCTTGCTGATTTTGGGGTCATATTTGCGGCTGATTTTGGGGTCGGTTTGGGGCTGATTTTGGTCTGATTTTGGGCTGATTTGGGGCTGATTTTGGGGTCGGTTTTGGGGTATTTTTAAGGGGTTTTTTTTGAGTGTTCCTTGCTGATTTTGGGGCTGATTTTGGGCTGATTTTGGGGCTGATTTGGGGCTGATTTTGGCCGATTTGGGATCTGTTCCTGCAGCTACGCCGGGCACGGGGCGGGGGCGCGGCTCCTGGACGGGCAGAGCCTCGCTCGCCTCCCCTGCCGGGCCGTGGTTCTGCTCTTCGGCTGCTCCAGCGCCGCCCTGGCCCCGCAGGGGCCGCTCGAGCCCTCGGGCACCGTCCTCAAGTTCGTCCTGGCCGGGTGGTGAGTCTGGGGTGAGGGGTTTGGGGTTTGGGATTTGGGGTGAGGGGTTTGGGGTTTGGGGTGAGGGGTTTGGGGGTTTGGGGTTTGGGATTTGGGGGTTTGGGGATTTGGGGTTTGGGGATTTGGGGATTTGGGGGTTTGGGGTTTGGGAATTTGGGGTTTGGGGTTTGGACAATGGGGGTTTGGGATTTGGGGGATTGAGGGTTGGAGGTTTGGGGATTGGGGATTTGGGGGTTGAGGATTGGGGGATTTGGAATTTGGGGGTTTGGGGGATTGGGATTTGGGGTTTGGGGATTTGGATAATGAGGGTTTGGGATGTGGGGGATTGAGGGTTGGAGATTTGGGGATTGGGGATTTGGGGATTGGGGATTTGGGTGTTTGGGATTTGGGGCTTGGGGATTTGGACAATGGGGGTTTGGGATTTGGGGGATTGAGAGTTGGAGGTTTGGGGATTGGAATTGGGGATTGGGGGTTTGGGGGTTGAGGATTGGGGAATTTGGAGTTTGGGGTTTGGGGATTTGGAATTTGGGGGTTTGGGATTTGGGGGATTGAGGGTTGGAGGTTTGGGGATTGGGGTTTGGGGATTGAGGGTTTGGGGGTTTTGGGATTGGGGGGTTTGGAGTTTGGGGATTTGGACAATGGGGGTTTGGGATTTGGGATTTGGGGATTTGGGGGTTTGGGATTTGGGGGATTGAGGGTTGGAGGTTTGGGGATTGGGGGTTTGGGGGTTGAGGATTGGGGGATTTGGAATTTGGGGGTTTGGGGATTGGGATTTGGGGTTTGGGGATTTGGATAATGAGGGTTTGGGATGTGGGGGATTGAGGGTTGGAGGTTTGGGGATTGGGGTTTGGGGATTGGGGGATTTGAGGTTTGGGGATTTGGAATTTGGGGGTTTGGGGATTGGGGTTTGGGGATTGAGGGTTTGGGGGCTGAGGATTGGGGGGTTTGGAGTTTTGGGGTTTGGGGATTTGGAATTTGGGGGTTTGGGGGATTGGGATTTGGGGATTGGGATTTGGGGTTTGGGGATTTGGATAATGAGGGTTTGGGATGTGGGGGATTGAGGGTTGGAGGTTTGGGGATTGGGGATTGGGGATTGGGGATTTGGGGGTTGAGGATTGGGGAATTTGGAGTTTGGGGTTTGGGGACTTGGAATTTGGGGGTTTGGGGTTTGGGGATTTGGGTTTGGGGATTTGGGGGATTGAGGGTTGGAGGTTTGGGGACTGGGGTTTGGGGATTGAGGGTTTGGGGGTTTTGGGATTGGGGGGTTTGGAGTTTGGGGATTTGGACAATGGGGGTTTGGGATTTGGGATTTGGGGATTTGGGGGTTTGGGATTTGGGGGATTGAGGGTTGGGGGTTTGGGATTTGGGGATTGGGGGTTTGGGGGTTGAGGTTTGGGGGATTTGGAGTTTGGGGTTTGGGGATTTGGAATTTGGGGGTTTGGAGGTTGGAGTTGGGATTTGGGGATTGGGATTTGGGGTTTGGGGATTTGGACAATGGGGGTTTGGGATCTGGGGGATTGAGGGTTGGAGGTTTGGGGATTGGGGTTTGGGGATTGGGGATTTGGGGGCTGAGGATTGGGGGGTTTGGAGTTTGGGGTTTGGGGATTTGGAATTTGGGGGTTGGGGTTTGGGGATTTGGAATTTGGGGGTTTGGGGGTTGGAGTTGGGGATTGGGACTTGGGGGTTTGGGGATTTGGACAATGGGGGTTTGGGATTTGGGGGATTGAGGGTTGGAGGTTTGGGGATTGGGGATTTGGGGGTTTGGGATTTGGGGGATTGAGAGTTGGAGGTTTGGGGATTGGGGATTGAGATTGGGGGTTTGGGGGTTGAGGTTTGGGGGATTCGGAGTTTGGGGTTTGGGGATTGGTGGTTTTGGGATTGCACGTTTGGGATTTGGGGGACTGGAATTGAGGGTCTGGGATTTGGGGGATTGAGGCTTGGAGGTTTCGGGGTTTGGGATTTGGGGGTTTAGGGAGCTCTGGAGGGTTTTGAGGGCTCTGGGTTTTCATGGGGGGCTCTGGGTGCTGAGTTTGGGGGGGGATTTGGGGCTCTTGGGTGTCTCTTTACTTTTGGGGGATCTCCTTGTGCTCACAGCCCCGTTTTGGGGCCTCTCTGTATTTGGGGTGTGTCTCTGTATTTTTGGGAGGAGTCTCTCTGTATTTGGGGTGTCTCTCTCTCTGTATGTGGGGTGTCTCTCTCTGTATGTGGGGTGTCTCTGGTTTTGGGGTGTCTCTCTCTGTTTTTGGGGTGTCTCTCTCTCTGTATTTGGGGTGTATCTCTCTCTGTTTTTGGGGTGTATCTCTCTCTGTATTTGGGGTGTATCTCTCTCTGTATTTGGGGTGTCTCTCTCTCTGTATTTGGGGTGTCTCTCTCTGTTTTTGGGGTGTCTCTCTCTGTATTTGGGGTGTGTCTCTCTCTCTGTTTCTGGGGTGTCTCTCTCTCTCTGTATTTGGGGTGTATCTCTGTATTTTTGGGGTGTCTCTCTCTGTATTTGGGGTGTCTCTCTCTGTATTTGGGGTGTCTCTCTCTGTATTTGGGGTTTGTCTCTGTATTTTTGGGGTGTCTCTGTTTCTGGGGTGTCTCTCTCTCTGTTTTTGGGGTGTCTCTCTCTCTGTATTTGGGGTGTCTCTCTCTCTGTCCCCGGGGTCTCACACCCCCGTTTTGGGCTCTCCCCTGCCCGTTTCCAGCCCGCTGGTGCTGGGGAACCTGTGGGATGTCACGGACCGGGACCTGGACCGGCTGGCGCAGGCGCTGCTGCGGGGGTGGCTGGGGGGCGGCCCCGGGACCCCCCTGCTGGCCCAGCTGGCCCAGGCCCGCCAGGCCCCGCGCCTCAAATCCCTCATCGGGGCCGCCCCCGTGGCCTACGGGCTCCCGGTCAGCCTCTGCTGAGGGGGGGGCACAGTCTGGGGGGGCCCTCGGTGATTCTGGGGGTCCCCATTGCTGGGAGTGAGGGTTGGGGGTTCCCCATTGCCAGGAGTGAGGGTTGGGGGTCCCTTTGGGGTTCCTCCATTGCTGGGAGTGAGGGTTGGGGGTCCCTTTGGCATCTTTGGGGTCCCTCCATTGCCGGGAGTGAGGGTTGGGGGTCCCTTTGGCATCTTTGGGGTCCCTCCATTGCCGGGAGTGAGGGTTGGGGGTCCCCCATTGCTGGGAGTGAGGGTTGGGGGTCCCCCATTGCTGGGAGTGAGGGTTGGGGGTCCCTTTGGCATCTTTGGGGTCCCTCCATTGCCGGGAGTGAGGGTTGGGGGTCCCCCATTGCTGGGAGTGAGGGTTGGGGGTTCCCCCATTCCTTACAGTGAGGGTTGGGGGTCCCTTTGGGGTTCCCCCATTGCCGGGAGTGAGGGTTGGGGGTTCCCCCATTGCTGGGAGTGAGGGTTGGGGGTTCCCCCATTGCCGGGAGTGAGGGTTGGGGGGTTCCCCCATTGCCAGGAGTGAGGGTTGGGGGGTTCCCCCATTGCCGGGAGTGAGGGTTTGGGGTTCCCCCATTGCCGGGAGTGAGGGTTGGGGGTTCCCCCATTGCCGGGAGTGAGGGTTGGGGGTTCCCCATTGCTGGGAGTGAGGGTTGGGGTTCCCCCATTGCCGGGAGTGAAGGTTTGGGGTTCCCCCATTACTTACAGTGAGGGTTTGGGGTCCCTTTGGTGCTTTTGGGGTTCCCCCATTGCCTGGAGTGAAGGTTTGGGGTCCCTTTGGTGCTTTTGAGGTTCCCCCATTGCCCAGAGCTGCCCTGGAGTGAAGGTTTGGGGTCCCTTTGGTGTTTTTGGGGTTCCCCCATTGCTTGGAGTGAAGGTTTGGGGTCCCTTTGGTACCTTTGGGGTTCCCCCATTACCCAGAGCTGCCCTAGAGTGAAGATTTGGGGTCCCTTTGGGGTTCTCCCATTGCCAGGAGTGAGGGTTTGGGGTCCCTTTGGCATCTTTGGGGTCCCTCCACATTATTTATATTTATAGTGAGGGGCACTCCAGTGCAATGGAGTGCCCCCATTGCCTGGGGGGAGTTTTGGGGTCTTCCCATCACTTTTGGGATCCACCTGTGGCCTTTGCAGTCCCCCATTTGTTTCTTTTTGGGGTCCCCCCATTTACCTCTGTTGACAACTTCGGGGCTTACACCCCGCGGCGATTTTTGGGCTGTCTGAAGGGGAGAGGGGAGGGTTGGGATTGCCTTAATTTTAACCAAATTTTAACGACGTTTTTAACAAAATTTGTTTTTATTTGCCTGTTTCGCAACAATAAAACTGCTGCCTCTGCACTGACCCCTCCTGAGTCTTTCTGGGCCCCCCAAAAATCTCTTCTGGACCCCCCCAAATTTCTCCTGGACCCCCCAAAAATCTTTTCCTGGACTCCCCCCAATCCTGTGGCCGCCGGGGGGCGCTGTCCCAGGACCCCGGCCCGGTCCTCCGAGCCGCCAGGGGGCGCCCTCACGGGTGGCGGGGCCCGGTCCTCCGAGCCGCCAGGGGCGCCCTCACGGGTGGCGGGGCCCGGTCCTCCGAGCCGCCAGGGGCCGCTGTGGCGGTGGGCGCGGCCCCGGCTGAGGGCGGGCGCTCCAAGATGGCGCAGGCCGTGAGCGTGGGGGAATTGGGGCTGCCCCAGCTGGAGCTGCTCAAGGGGCAGCTGGAACAGGTCCGGGGGAGCTCGGGAAGGGGCTTGGGGAAGGTTTTGGGGGTCGTGGAGAGGGGAGGGGTCCCGGTAGGGGATGCGGGGGGAGCGTGGGTGGAGGAGGTGCGGGGATGGGAGGGTCCTGAGGGGGGTTTGGGGGTCGGGGGTCCTGGCTGGGGCGGAGCTGCGAGGGCTTGGGGAGGTTTTGGGGTCCTGAGGGGGTCTTGGGGTCGAGGGTGGCCGGCTGGAGCAAGGCTGGGAGGGCTCCGGGTGGGCTTGGGGGAGTTTTGGGGGTCCCGAGGTGGATCCTGAGGCCTGGGGGTCGGGGGGTCCCGGCCGGATGAGGGCTGGGGGTGTTTTGGGGTGTTTTGGGGTGTTTTGGGGTGTTTTGGGGGTGTTTTGGGGGTCCTGAGGGTCGCAGCTGGGGCAGATCATGAGGGGCCGCAGGGGAATTTGGGGGGCTCTGGGGTTGGGGAGGCTCTGGGTGCCCCCCAGGCCTTGGCCCCCACCCCAATTTCAGGGACCCCCTCCCCACAAAGCGTCGCTTCCTCCTCATCCCTTTGGGCCCATTCCCAAGCCCGGGGGTCTCCCCTCAGTCCTGGGACCCCCCCAAACCCCCGGGACCCCCCAAAATCCCCGCAGGAGGTGGAGTTCCTGTCCTCGTCCCTGGCGCAGCTCAAGGTGGTGCAGACCAAGTTCGTGGAGGCCAAGGAGTGCCTGAATGTGCTGCACAAAGGCAACGAGGGTGAGGGAACCCCAAAAAAAAAACCCCAAAATCCTCATGGGGGGGGCTCCCCAAAATCCCCCACATCTGGATCCGGGGGTTTAAAATGTGGGGGGAGCCCCCAAATTGTGATGGGGAGCTGTGAATCCTATGGGAGGTCTGTGAATTCTGGGGAGTGCAAATTTGGATTTGGGGTGTCCCAAATTTTCCCCCAAAATCCGGGGGGGGGGGTTCCTAAGTATTAAAGGGGGGGATCCTAAATTATGGGGGAGATCCCCCAAATTCTGATTGGGGGAGGGGTCAAAGGTGGGGAGGGTCCCCAAATCTTGATGGGAATCCTGAGGGGGGGGGGGGGGGGGAAATTCTGAGGGGGTTCCCCAAACCTAAGGGGGGTCCCCAGCATGGGGAGGGTCCCCAAATCTTGATGGGGAGGGAGGGGGGGGTCCCCAACTCAAGGGGGGTCCCCAAACCCAGAGGGAGCTGGGGGAGAGCCCCAAATCCTAATGGGGACCCCAAAACCAGGGGTGATTCCTAAACCTCAAATCCTGATGGGGACCCCAAACCAGGGGTGGCTCCTAAACCCCAAATCTTTATGGGGGAGCCCCAAATCCTGATGGGGACCCCCAAACCAGGAGTGGTTCCTAAATCCCAAATCTTTATGGGGACCCCCAAATCCTGATGGGGACCCCAAACCCAGGGGTGGCTCCTAAACCCCAAATCCTGATGGGAACCCACAAATCCTAATGGGGACCCCAGAACCAGTGCTGGTTCCTAAACCCCAAATTCTAATGGGGACCCGCAAACCCAGGGGTGGCTCCTAAACCCCAAATCTTTATGGGGGAGCCCCAAGTCCTAATGAGGGTCCCCCAGAACCAGGGCTGGTTCCTAAACCCCAAATCTTTATGGGGGAGCCCCAAATCCTAATGAGGGTTCCCCAAACCAGGGGTGGTTCCTAAACCCCAAATCCTAATGGGGGAACCCCAAATCCTGATGGGGGTCCCCAAACTAGGGGTGGTTCCTAAACCCCAAATCCTGATGAGGATCCCCAAATCCTAATGAGGTTCCCCAAAACCAGGGGCGGCTCCTAAACCCCAAACCCCAATGGGGTCCCCAAAGCCGAGCAGACCCCGGGGAGGGGATTTTGGGGTTTTTTGGGGATTTTTGGGGATTTTGGGGTTCTTTGAGGGATCCTGACCCCCCCTTTTCCACAGGCAAGGATCTCCTGGTGCCTCTCACCAGCTCCGTATCCTTTGGCTGCTCCTGGGAGCCCCCAAAGCCCCTGGGGGGTGGTGGGTGCCCCCCTGTACCCCCTGTGTGCCCCCTGTACCCCCTGTGTGCCCCCTGTACCCCCTGTGTGCCCCCTGTGTGCCCCCTATACCCCCCCTGTACCCCCTGTGTGCCCCCTGTACCCCCCTGTGCCCCCTGTACCCCCTGTGTGCCCCCTGTACCCCCTGTACCCCCTGTGTGCCCCCTGTACCCCCTGTACCCCCCTGTACCCCCCCTGTGTGCCCCCTGTACCCCCTGTACCCCCTGTGTACCCCCCTGTACCCCCTGTGCCCCCTGTACCCCCTGTACCCCCCTGTACCCCCTGTACCCCCTGTACCCCCTGTGTGCCCCCTGTACCCCCTGTACCCCCTGTACCCCCTGTGTGCCCCCTGTACCCCCTGTACCCCCTGTACCCCCTGTACCCCCTGTACCCCCTGTACCCCCTGTGCCCCCTGTGGCCCCCTGTACCCCCTGTACCCCCTGTACCCCCTGTACCCCCTGTACCCCCTGTACCCCCTGTGTGCCCCCTGTGTGCCCCCCTGTACCCCCTGTACCCCCTGTACCCCCTGTGTGCCCCCTGTACCCCCCCTGTACCCCCTGTACCCCCTGTGTGCCCCCTGTACCCCCTGTACCCCCTGTGTACCCCCTGTACCCCCTGTGCCCCCTGTGTACCCCCTGTACCCCCCCTGTACCCCCTGTACCCCCTGTACCCCCTGTACCGCCCCTGTACCCCCTGTACCCCCTGTGTGCCCCCTGTACCCCCTGTGTGCCCCCTGTGTGCCCCCTGTACCCCCTGTACCCCCTGTACCCCCTGTGTACCCCCTGTACCCCCTGTACCCCCTGTACCCCCTGTACCCCCCCTGTGTACCCCCTGTGTGCCCCCTGTACCCCCTGTGTGCCCCCTGTACCCCCTGTGTGCCCCCTGTGTGCCCCCTGTACCCCCCTGTACCCCCTGTGCCCCCTGTGTGCTCCCTGTGTGCCCCCTGTACCCCCTGTACCCCCCTGTACCCCCTGTGTGCCCCCTGTACCCCCTGTACCCCCCCTGTACCCCCTGTACCCCCTGTGTGCCCCCTGTACCCCCTGTACCCCCTGTGTGCCCCCCTGTACCCCCTGTACCCCCTGTGTGCCCCCTGTACCCCCTGTGTGCCCCCTGTGTGCCCCCTGTGTGCCCCCTGTACCCCCTGTACCCCCTGTGTGCCCCCTGTACCCCCTGTACCCCCTGTACCCCCTGTGTGCCCCCCTGTACCCCCTGTGTGCCCCCTGTACCCCCTGTGTGCCCCCTGTACCCCCTGTACCCCCTGTGTGCCCCCTGTACCCCCTGTACCCCCCCTGTACCCCCTGTACCCCCTGTGTGCCCCCTGTACCCCCTGTGTACCCCCTGTACCCCCTGTACCCCCTGTGTGCCCCCTGTGTGCCCCCTGTACCCCCTGTGTACCCCCTGTACCCCCTGTGTACCCCCTGTACCCCCTGTACCCCCTGTGTGCCCCCTGTACCCCCTGTGTACCCCCTGTACCCCCTGTACCCCCCCTGTGCCCCCTGTACCCCCTGTACCCCCCTGTACCCCCTGTGTGCCCCCTGTACCCCCCGTACCCCCTGTGTGCCCCTGTACCCCCCGTACCCCCTGTGTGCCCCTGTACCCCCTGTACCCCCTGTGTGCCCCCCTGTACCCCCTGTACCCCCTGTACCCCCTGTACCCCCTGTGTGCCCCCTGTACCCCCTGTGTGCCCCCTGTACCCCCTGTGTGCCCCCTGTACCCCCTGTGTGCCCCCTGTACCCCCTGTGTGCCCCTGTACCCCCTGTACCCCCTGTACCCCCTGTGTGCCCCCTGTGTGCCCCCTGTACCCCCTGTACCCCCTGTACCCCCCTGTACCCCCTGTGTGCCCCCTGTACCCCCTGTACCCCCCTGTACCCCCTGTGTGCCCCCTGTGTGCCCCCTGTACCCCCTGTACCCCCCTGTACCCCCTGTACCCCCCTGTACCCCCTGTGTGCCCCCTGTACCCCCTGTGTGCCCCCTGTGTGCCCCCTGTACCCCCTGTACCCCCTGTGTGCCCCCTGTACCCCTGTGTGCCCCCTGTGTGCCCCCCTGTACCCCCTGTGTGCCCCCTGTACCCCCTGTGTACCCCCTGTGTGCCCCCTGTACCCCCCCTGTACCCCCTGTGTGCCCCCTGTACCCCCTGTACCCCCTGTGTGCCCCCCTGTACCCCCTGTGTGCCCCCTGTACCCCCTGTACCCCCTGTGTGCCCCCCTGTACCCCCTGTGTGCCCCCTGTACCCCCTGTGTGCCCCCTGTGTGCCCCCTGTACCCCCCCTGTACCCCCCTGTACCCCCTGTGTGCCCCCTGTACCCCCTGTGTGCCCCCTGTGTGCCCCCTGTACCCCCTGTGTGCCCCCTGTACCCCCTGTACCCCCTGTGTGCCCCCTGTACCCCCTGTACCCCCTGTACCCCTGTGTGCCCCCTGTGTGCCCCCTGTACCCCCTGTACCCCCTGTACCCCCCTGTGCCCCCCGTTTTCCATGACCCCCCAGATGTACGTGCCAGGCAAGCTGCAGGACACACGGACGGTGCTGGTGGACGTGGGCACCGGGTACTACGTGGAGAAGGTGGGGAGGGGGCGTTTGGGGGGGCTGGGGACCCCCATTGCCACCCCTCTGCCCCATCTCCCCCTTCCCCACTTTCCCACCCCATTTCCCACCCATTTTTACCC